>NC_079164.1:35991596-36224096 GCF_947568905.1 Ostrea edulis
ACAAAAATAAAAATTACTGTAATGCATTTAGATAATGATAATTATATTCATATTATCAATATCCAATTCAAGTCAGGCCAGGCTTTGTCTGCTGTTGGTATAACCCAATACTACCTGCCCCGAGGTCGAACTTTCGGCGACTTAACTGGCATCCCCACGAAAATACTTTTAAGGGTATCTATGTGGAGGGTGGCTAAACACCCTGGTAGAATAAAAACGAGATCTGTCAAAGGGCGCCGGCTCAGGGGAGTCAATGGCGGCCATCTAAACCCCCCGCTGCCTTCTGGTCACCTATTTATAGGAAAGGCTTCAGAAGTAAACCTCCAAGAAAACTCCTGTGACGCTGCTGCTGCCAAACTGTATTGGCCTCTGCCTTTCCTTTGGATCACAAAAGTGCTCAGCGTGGAGAGGGGGGGGGGGGGGGGCTGCTGCACGGGTAACAGCCTGTCCTCCATATCACAATGTCCAGGCTTACATCCGTCCGTCCCAATTCAAAATGTCATTGAAAAGTGTTTCGCCCATTCTCATTGTAATGTTTATTCAAATGAGAGAATAAATTATATCTATACGAAATTCTCGAAATTTTTATCAAAGTCGGCATTACCATAAACATTAGATTAATGAACTTGATTCACAATTGTTTACAAAACAACTCACAAATTCATTGGTGGTTCAATTTTGCTGCCATCAACACCACAAATCTCAGAAAATTCATCACTTTCTTCACTTGATGAAAGCCTTTACAATCAACTATTTCAAACAGATGTACATGTATGCTGATTTAACCAACATTTAATTCTGTTGTAAAATTGCGCTCAAATTAGACCTAGATAACGAATTTATTTCCTATGTTTTTACAACAGATTTTAAAGTTTGTGACATTAGAAGATAACCTTGTGGTATAAAAACGACTGTCCGGATTTACAAAGTCTGATGAATGCTCACATTGCAGCCAATGTTAAAAAAAAACACAACTACAACCACTCTATAATGATTATTCTTTTAACATTAAAATAAAACCAAACCGACTAAATGAGGTTACGTCGAATCCATTATTGTATGTTAGCAGTACCTATTGCTTCAGCTAGTGGTATATTTACTCCCGAGTTGACAGCCAATCAGAATGTGTCTCTCTAGTTACTCAGGAAATACGGATTGTTTTTCTATCAAGAACCATGCAGTTTATTTACCTATGTAAAGTATGTACAGAGTTACGACATAAGATGGTACAAATTTCGTTTACAAACTGCGAAATGAATTTATTCATTGTATTAATGTAATCATCACTTTATGAATATGCTTGAATGATGTTTTGGAGGTGAATTGTTTTAAAGAATGCTTTACGTAGCAAGTTATGATATTTGATCATGGAATGAAAGTAATTTTACTCATTTTATATAATATAAAGCAAGTTATGATATTTGATCATGGAATGAAAGTAATTTTACTCATTTTATATGATATAAAGCAAGTTATGATATTTGATCATGGAATGAAAGTAATTTTACTCATTTTATATGATATAAAGCAAGTTATGATATTTGATCATGGAATGAAAGTAATTTTACTCATTTTATCTGATATAAAGCAAGTTGGGGAAGGTAATTTATGCATTATACACCGCGAAGCGGTTTCTAAGAAACGTAAACTGTCCCAATTTGATATGCTGTTTATTAGTCAAAAGCAAATACAGCTTATAGACAAAGTATACAATGTAATAAATCTAAAATCATATAAAGAATAGAAATTGTGCTTATACATTGGTATTTCTACTTTCAAAGGAATTCTTGATAAATTTACCCAAGTTACATAATTCCTTAACATTATGTGTCGATAAAAGTTGAATTAATTTAAAGACAGAGGGTCTGATATAATAATACTTTTTCAAAATTTGTATTCTTAAATGACTGTAATAGGTACGTACCACTTAAAGAAAAAGTGAAACTCATCTTCTACATCTAAGATACATAAAGGACATAAACGTCTTTCTAAAGGAACATCTTTGTATCTACACTGGTTTCAATAGCTAACCAGTGAAACGATAATCCTAAATTACATATAAGCCGAGGTGTCCGTCGCGGATAAACGGCGGGAGTAGATCTGACTCTCTGGCACGACGGTTGTCGCTTTTTATGCTGCATAGAAATTCTTTTAGTTAAGTAGGATTGCAAAGTAAAATGGTCGACCAAATGTTTATAAATTCTACATTTTGAGGAAGAGTTGATATCAGAAAGTATTGTTTGTTTACAATTATCAAAAATACGTTGCTTAATTAGCAACTGCAAAGATGTATTGTGGCTTCAAAGTACATTGATTTAACCATAGGTTCATCAATCCAACATTTGACAAAATATCTTTTAACATTTACCACCCAATTTTCACAATTTTGTTTACTACTCATTTCATCACACTTATAGTCATAACATGATTTCAAGATAAAAAATTTGTTGATAAAAGCTTTAACCAATATTTTAAAATTCGTAATTTTCTCACACATTGCAATGGTATTCTACCCAATTCACAATAAATCATTACATTAGGAGTAGCACTTTTCACACCCAGTATGCTCTTTAAAAAATCCATGTGAACTTTTTCGATATCAGGAGCTGAATGAGCACCCTACACTTCACTTCCGTAATTTGCAATGCTTCCTACATATGTATCAGATAAGGACACAAGTGTTGTAAAATTCAAGCTAGAACATTAGAACATTTTCTTTTTAGTGAAAATAAAGCTTTCTTACATTGTAATGATAACTGTTTTTGTGTGACATTAAACTTACTATATATCCCAGCGATATATTAAACTAAGGTATGTTGCTCAGCCAATCAATTTGTATGTTACAGAAGGAATCTGCAAAGCAGTTCATAAAAAGTGTAATCTGAGCTGGGTTTTTTTTTAAATAACCCAATGAAATAATTTGCTGAACATTAAATTTATTCAATATAATTCAAATTTATAACTTGATAAATACGTTTCATAATGGGTTTTTTTAAATGGATTTTGAACAAAAACGTCAAGCGATAATGACAGACATATTTCACGTATAGCAAGTTACGTCATAAAAAAAAAAATAGAGTGAGCCGCTCAAACAATCAAATTAAAAAGTAAATTATATTTATACTAATACCAAGCGGGCTACGTGAACTGTAACATGTCGTGTAACAGTATGTATTATTTACCTAGGATTATCGAAATTAAGTAATTTTCAATTCCAAGATGGTTATCAATCAAAAATTGACAATCCATGACTAGAAAAACTTATTATAAATCGTAAAAATTGTGTGTTCATATTATCAAAACTAATACTATGTTATGAAGAGTCTACACGGACATTGCTATACTCCTTTCAAGGAGGAAACCAAATCAGATAGATGTTCATAATAAAAGTGTTATTGCACACCAAATTTTACATGTAATCTCTGTGTGGAACATTAGCCCCTGATTTTAACATCTGTTATATTTTCACTGACTTTCGTGCTAATCCTAATTAACTCAGTCCTCGGGTTTGAAGACGGTCCCTGGTCTTTGGCATCCCCATTACTCTTTCGGAATTCATCATGTCAATTGCTTTTTTTTCAGAGAGCAGCGATACCGTCTTTTTTCTCCATCTCGCGCCACAATTTCTGATGAACACTTATCATCGCATCACATAATAACAATATTAATTCTCACGAAAATAAAACTGGAGTTCAATCACTACACCGATATAAAACAGCCCGGTAATCACCTAATTGCGCATCTACAGTGTGCCTTTCTTTCAATTAAGGTAATAGGCAATCGTACAAGGTTTCAGCGATTTTATTCTACAATTAAGGCCTGTGTAATGTCGGATCAGCTTTGATTCACAAGTGGCTGCAGGACAAACAGTTATATTTTTCCGTTTCACTCAATTCTGTAAGGGATTTACGAGTTTCCAATGCCATGTTGTCGTTAATTTTATGCTTGGTCATTTATAATTCTCACGGATCTAATGAAACGGTCTAGCTGTGATTAATTATTCATGAAATAAACTTGTAAACCTGTAGAAGGCAAACGATCGCCAGTTTAAGTATTAGGGTACAAAGCACTGGACACACAAGGATTTAGATTTCCAACATTATCCTTTCAAATATTTAAATAATTTAATTTCACTATTTGTAGTAAAATTCATTTCGCGTCTGCTCAGTGATTCATCAAATATGTTTACAATGGACTTGACTGATTTGAAAATGAAAAGAATAATTTTACTTCGAGAAAAGTTTGTCATTTAGACGAATCTCTTCAATATAAGATAGAACGATTTTAAACATAATTATATAAACATACTGAAGTTACTTAATTATCTAAGCCTAGTGGAATTACTTAATTATCTAAGCCTAGTGGAATTACTTAATTATCTAAACCTAGTGGAATTACTTAATTATCTAAACCTAGTGGAATTACTTAATTATCTAAACCTAGTGGAATTGCTTAATTTTCTAAACCTAGTGGAATTACTTAATTATCTAAACTTAGTGGAATTACTTAATTATCTAAACCTAGTGAAATTACTTAATTTTCTAGACATTGGAATTACTTATAAATCTAAACACACTTAAGTAACTTAATTATTTAAACATGCGCAGAAAACCCTTACAGCGTTTTCAAAAGGATTCCCAACACGGTCTTGTGTATTCTGGAAAATTTCGGATACGGCAACTGACGGATTCCGGATAAGGATTCCCGATAAGCAGATTGGATTCCGGAAAATTACGGATAAGGCTGTCTTGAAGCTTTCTAACAATTGACATGTAGATGCTCTGGTCCATATTTTGCATTCGTCACTTAATTTTTAGATACTTTGTTTTTCAATTTTACAGGGAGAGCAAAGACTCTGAGGTCTTAAAAGTCGCTCTATACAATATACAATAAGAGTTAGTCGCTCTATACAATATACAATAAGAGTTAGTCGCTCTATACAATATACAATAAGAGTTAGTCGCTCTATACAATATACAATAAGAGTTAGTCGCTCTATACAATATACAATAAGAGTTAGTCGCTCTATACAATATACAATAAGAGTTAGTCGCTCTATACAATATACAATAAGAGTTAGTCGCTCTATACAATATACAATAAGAGTTAGTCGCTCTATACAATATACAATAAGAGTTAGTCGCTCTATACAATATACAATAAGAGTTTTGTTTCCTCTCAGTTTTGTATTACTACACTCAAAGACATTCTCCTTAATCAACAAAAATACCTTTTGAACTAAATACTGTGCTAAATGACAATGAAGACTAGTATTAACATGGTATATACACTGAACAATCTTTCGTTATGAACTGGAATCTGTTAAATCTACAAAATACATGTATTCCTAAACTAAAGTAAAACATTATTAATTTTGAAAGTAAACAATTTATCCAGATTTACTAAATTATTTCTACTTTAGAAATTGGAAAGAAATTTACTATGAAAACCATATGGGCTCAATTTTTGCATATTCGCAAGCCAAGTGTCCGATTCTCTTCAGTAAGTGAATCGGACACTTGGCTTGGGAAGATGATTTTTTTGATATACGAGTTACATTTTCGTTATAGCGAATTATCTCGTTAGAATGAGTTATTTATCCCGTTATAACGAATTAGTTATCTTCTTATAGCCAGTTATCCCGTGGGAATCCGTGTTAGAATAGGTCCTCAGTACCCCTTGCTTGTCGTAAGAGGCGATTAAATGGGGCGGTCCTTTGGATGAGACCGCAAAAACCGAGGCCCCGTGTCACAGCAGGTGTGGCACGATAAAGAACCCGCCATGCTGAAAGGCCGTAAGCGCCGAGCATAGGCCTAAATTTTGCAGCCCTTCATCGGCAGTGAGGCGTTTCCAAATGAGTGAAAAATTCTCGAGTGACGTTAAACAATCAATCTTATAGCGAGTTAGTATCTCGTTCTGACGAGTTAGTATCTCGTTAAAATGAACTAGTTATCCTGTAAGAACGAGTTAATTATCTCGTTATGATGAGTTATGTATCTCGTTAAAATGAGCGAGTTATCCTGTATAATAACGAGTTAATCATTTTATTAAAATGATCGAGTTATCCTGTAATAACGAGTTAATCATTTTATTAAAATGAGCGAGTTATCCTGTAATAACGAGTTAATCATCTATTATTATGTATCTGGTGATAACTAGTTAGTATCTATGGAAACGTGAAAAGGCATCTTCTTTCCAATATCTTAACATAAAGATTAGAAATTATTCAAATCGTCAGAAATAAAGTCATTAAAATCTCTGGCTTATAGACGAATATTTTACCATATTAGTCATCGTAAAGTTTATATTTTGCAAACAAAAGAAAAGGTGAAGATATATTTTCTTGAGTTCAACGGGAATTTATGTACATGGAATTTTTATTATCGTTTAGATATTGTCGAATATGTACAGCAATGTTTGTCAAATGTTTGGAGCTAAATCGAGCGAAAAGTCAGCCAAACTCGATGCAGATTTTATTGAGAATATACGTGTACATGTGTACTTTCGGCACGCATGCTGGAAAAAGACAGATTTATACGATATCTTATAAAATTGGGAGGTAGAAAACTTGAATATTAAAAGTTTTGTAAACATCTACTGGGTGCCGGTAAAGGAAGTACTAATATTGTAATAATCTCTTAGATATCCCATGTTCTGCTCTATAATCCAAAGTATTTTACTATATTGGCATAGACTTGAGAATTGCCCAGAATCATCCCTGTTATACAGTGCTTATACAGGGAACATTAATCTGAATTCATATAATATAAATTGTTGGTACAAAAACATTAGTTATTTTAGAAAAAATGGGCATTTTGGTACCCAATTGTAAAAATCTCTAATTCTCATTTTTTTTTTTTTTAAAAACAAATAAGAATCAGGTACGGAAACAATTTTTACTTTACTGGTCAAAAAGACGTGAAGAGGGTCAGAAATCAGGAAAACTCACAGCATATTTTTCGTATAAAGAAAACTTTAATATGGAAAATTATATATATTTAGAATCCCTAGAATTAATAAAAACTCTATGTAGACTTCGAATTAGTGCACATGACCTTCGAATTGAAAGAGGATGATATGAATTTATAAAAAGCAATACTGGCCTGAAGATTCCTTTAGAAAGAAACAAAGGCGCATGTGAATCATCTAACCTAAATTGTGTAGAAGATGATTTCATTTCCTCACTGATTGTCCGTTCTATGTTGAAGAGCGGAATACGTTTTTTTCATGACATATACAAGCTCAACAATTTTTTTTTTTATCTATTTAACAAATAAGGACTGTACCTGGTTGATGATCAAAAGGTACAATGCAAAACGTGTATCAATACAATCAGAGGAATGTTATACATATAAATGAAATAGATACATAAATATGTACTGAAATATGAAGGTGTGTGTTAAGGTGAACATATTCATATATCTTTAAAATAATCATGAACAGGTTTTTAACATTACTCGTTGACATAATTTCGTAAAATATATTTGGTCTCAGGCACTTAGAATTAGGAGGCCTCTTTCCACCCACCCCCACCCACCCACCCCCCCTTTTTTTAAAAAAAAAGAAGAACATTAATTGTTATTTTGTAATGCAAATAAAATATATATCGGGCAGCTGCCCCCTACCCCACCCACTATTAGCGAAGTATGAGCATTGGTAGTGAAATACTTCACCTGTACGAAAATGAAGAACGAGCAGGAAATACACAAGCACACTAATCAGTTACCGTACTGGTTAAAAGACTTTGTAGATGAAAATTAATACATTGTACTGTATGAAATTATGATATGATTTAATTTGCATGATTTAGACTACGAATTACTCCTGATCAAGATAGAGGGCTCGCGGCGAGAGTGGGGATCACCGCTCAACAGGGGATGCTTACTCCTCCTGTTGCCATCTGATCTCCAGGGGTCCGAGTTTGCCCCATTCTTAATCTTGTATTCTTTTTAGTATTCATGAGATTAATCTTCACCTTTATCAGTAAATAACATATATATCTTGAAATGAAAACATAACATATGCACAATTTCTTAATGGACATAAACTTAAAAAAACAGCATTAACTTTCCAATGATATTTGCAATCATCAATGAACTGGCATTCATTGGAGTATTTCATCTTATGAGTTTGTTACTTAGTCTTGATTGAACCTGAAGAAAACTTACGCAACCAAAGAAAAAGAGGAAAGAAAAAAATGCGAATGAAATATCGGATACACTCAACAACTATTTCAAACGGAATCAGACCAACACGCAAAATAAACAGTCAGACCATCACGCAATATATACAGTCAGACCATCACACAAAATGTAACAGTGGAAGAGACTAAAAAGAGTACGATTTTTTAAAGGGGAGGGGGTGAGAAAGGGCAATGGAAAACAATGGGATAGATCGAAGGAGACAAAATACCATTTTTTTTTTTTTTTACGGTGACAGGTAAAATATATAACGGTGTCAAGAACGCGACTCCCCGTAGACCCCGCGCCACCTTCGACAGATTGGAACAATGTGCTTTATGGAGTTATAATGCTCCCTGGACATCATTAAAATCAGGCTTTAATTTGAAAATTATCACTCCATTTCAAAAGGTAACCCTACCTGGGAAATCAACAAAGCTCTTATCAAGACGGAGAATCTGATGTATGGTCTGAAAGACAATTAATTTGTATTTCACACTCATTTGATGACGATTCAGTTGTATTAAGATGTTGGAAATATTGTACTTTTCTTATTTTCTAATTTGTCGCTTTCTATCGGACTAAGTACATCTGGGGACGAATCTTTACATCAAATGCATGATGGCGCTGTTTCCTTATTGATCGACGTCTCCCAAGCTCTTGAAGACAACATTAGCTAGGGTAACTTCTTCGTATGTTCCTTGATTAATACAGGAAAAAGAGCTAATATAAGCGCTATAGAAGAGCCATGACGAGACCTCAGAACGGCGTACGGAGCGATACGGTGCGACAATTAGACGGTATCAGGTCTGCGATCACCCCCACGTAGTGATTAGTCCTCAATAGCAACAACGTATCGACAGACGATACAGTGACATCATCACAAATATGTGACAAAGCTGTCCGACAGGTCTTTGTAATATTGAATGTAAAAATACTGAAATATGAAATTAATCAAGATAACTACAATTTTACCCATACAATTTAATCAAGTGTACAGTGTTCTGATTTTACATTCTATCTAAAATATAAATGTTGCAAATCTTAAGTTTCTATCTACACAAAACGAGGATTTATTACCCTTACTGGTAGTACTGTTACCAAAATACGGCGTATAATTAGGAAAATGAATTAGTTTTCCTGCACACTGCATTGATTTTACACTCTTTATACATACACTATTTAATTTTAATTAATATATAAATTATGTAAATCTTATATGTTTAGAATTGTGTAAAGTGTTTATCTGTACTCAAAACAGAGTCATTATTACCATTGCCGATCGTGGTCTTCCCAAAATACATTATATAATTAGGAAAAATGAATTCGAATGCATTTTAAACTAACTATGCACATAACCAGGAGTACCTGTAAAATGCGAAGCGAAATTGAAACGAAATACATGTATACCGAAACGAAACCCACCTAAGAGAGCGAGAGTATTAGCAAAATAGTATGTTTTATATTCATATATAGCTCTCTATGTTTTGATATTGGAATTTCAGGATTGCGGCTTTAATTTGTTTTGACCTTGGAAAATAAGGAAAAGAATGTATTGACCTTGAAAACTAGTACAGTATTTTTTACCTAGACTTCTCTCCCAGTCTCACCTTTTGGATTGGTGATTTTAGTACGAGATTCATTTGTTTATCAAATAGTTGTGTAGATTTTGTATTCTAATCGTGTTCTTGCAGTAGTCATATTATCGTATTTTTCGTTATCGGCACTGTTTACCATATCCGAATCCACCATAGTATGAAGTACCAAATAATTTTTTTTAACTTAATCACTCTAAATCATTATCTTCCCATTATTTTTTTAACAGTCACGTTGTTTTGGAAGTTTTCTCTCTAGTTTTGTCTAATTTCTATAATTTAAAAAAATATTTCTATTCTCATTCTGATCCGATGATGGTACAAACTTTCTACACTATCGTCTGAAGACAACCATTTGTCTTAATTCAGTGTATCAGTGTTCCATTCTTGTTAACACTAATATATATATATGGATTTATCTCTATAGAGGCCTATATATGGTTGATAATTAATGGAGATAAATCAGTGATTGTCAAATTATATCTATAATTATAACTTTCAGAAAAAGAGGCGATGCTATAAAACTTCAAAAATCCTTCTAGTTTATTATTCATACGTTGGTATAACACTGACATTGTCCATTCACTTTTGTATACACCTGATTTGAAAACTATATACGTGTTTCCCCACATGCTGCATCTACATGTAGTCTGTAGTTAACGTTGTAATCTTTTCTGATATTTCTTTATAAACTCAGTCTTTGCCGTTATGCGCTGTGCCCAAAATTGGAAATAAATTTATCTTTTCAACATAAACATCAAAACTTAGATATACATAAATATTTCATTCTAAATTTTGGTGTCAACAGCATACATATAATTGTAATTTTACAATTCTTTTATTCACCTTCTACCTGTGATTCCGATCGGGGCATGCGTCATTAAATGTAAATTGAGAAAAGATGTTTATCACCAAAAACTAATGCATTGTGACTTTATGATCAAGAGACGCATCATTAGATTCAAATTTTTGAAGACAAAAATATTTTTACAAATCTTTCTTGGTTATTCCACAAAAACGAGAAGAAATCTTTCTGCTAAATGAAATCAACACGTCCCGTGTGGAATCACTAAAGACGAACGCTTCCAAGAACGATATAATACGCCAAAAACCTAGTTTCAAATTATATATATCGTGGAAAACTGACCAAGTGAAACTGACCGTACGAAATGAGCGAAACAATATCTATAACTCAAATACATGTATTCCTAAAGAAGTACTTACCATTTATATTAATGAAGTATACCATCTAAAATATATGATAAGTATACCATTTATGAAATATAATAAGTATACCATTTACAATATATACTAGATATATCATTTACCACGCACAGACAGTGCGATATTCATTTCAGAAATATTTTACAATGAATATGAAAATTATATTCTTCGTCCGATTTAAATAGATTGTGTGAATCTGAAAGATATTTTTTGTTTGTTTGGTGTTTTGTTGTTGTTGCTTGTTTGTGTGTGTGTTTTGTTGTTTTTCTTATTTACTTTTAATTATTTCTTAAACAAAAAAGGAACTTTATCTTCTTTGTTGAAATACCAGATATGCATTACATATATATATATAATTACTCTGAAAGAGGAGGGGTTTATTTTCATTATATAAAACAATACCGGATAATACACCTCTATCAGGATACAGTACCATGAAGAAGAAAAAAAGATGAATAGAATAAACTATTTCAACTCATATAAAACTACTTACACCTTTTGGTATAGTTTATGAAAGAAATAAAACCCTTTGTCAAAAGAAGGAAGGTATCTAGATCTCAGATGAACTAAAATGAAGGATCTATCAAGCGTGGACAAAATTAGAATCTTAACGTAAATTAATTTTTTGCGTACAATTTCCATTCTCATTTTATAACCCTTTATTCTTCGAAATAGTAGGATGTGTTCGTAAAACTCATTCAGTTTGTCACACCCGTTAATTGAATAATCGATGAACGAGAAAAATCCAGGAGGATAATTGATTAGTGCTATCTCCTGATTGGACAATACAGACACAATCTCTCAATTGTTTTATCGTGATTGGTGGAAATGCCTCCTTCTCCCCATTGTACATAACCTGCCGTTGCCGCAATACACTGGGACTCTAAAACATCTAACAATGGAGACAACTTTCACTACTAATTATTTTCAGAACCCGATGCAGTTTGGGTAAGTATGTCGCTCAGATTCAGAATTAGTAAATATGTAAAAAGAAAATGATAAAGATCATACTATAAAAATAATTTTTTTATATACGTTTCAGTTTTGTATGCCATAAAAATCATGTTAAAGAAACCCGAATTAAACGTAGCCGATAAATATAGAATAAATAACCTAATGGTCTCAATTATAAAAGATTGATGGAAAAATACATAAACCACATGGTGGTTAAATTTACTGATTTAAATTATCCCATTTTGAGATTTGAAATGAAACAAAAATGTGCTCTATTTGAATACGTACATCAATAAAGGTTAATGTGTTTAAAACATTAAATTAATATTCATTCACCTGAATCAATTGATTTGGGCAGCACAGATGCCTTTGGAGAGATTTTGTTTACTAATTCTAAAGTTGTTGATGCAACACATCTTAAGAAGCCAGGTGCCCGACGTGATTCTTAAGACTTTTCTGTCAATGGTTCATAAGTTTTGAATCCAATTTATTGAAACATATACTGTTACATACAGATTTCGGCAGATTGCAAATATTAACGACTCATTCTATATGTTCTCTCACCTACGTCCGTCGCAAGAAGATTTATTTTTATATTAACGTACTTTGAAAATCATTGCTTATGACAAACTTCGTTTTTTAGAATGGTAGATATCAATCATATCCACGTGTGAAAAAACCCATTAGAATTCAGTGAATTCTTTCTTTTCGCTGAACGAATTGACAGCTTTAATGAAAATATAATAGGGTTGCTCTTCATTATTTTTCTGTGATTCGTATATTCATCAAAATAATTTTTATTGTAGGCCACTAAAACTTAAGTAAATCAACTCCAATTTCAAGGCATTCTTTCTGAAACTTGGATAACTCCGCGAATTCATAAGAATATAGGTTATCTTAATTCTTTTTTTTTTTTCTTCTCTTTTGTGGGTTTTTTCGTGTGTGTTTTTTCTTTTTATATTTAAGACGCCGTTTTGTCCTTGTCTGAATGCACAGGAAATAAATTTGCAGATAATTATTCTAAATGGCGTTTTAAGATGCACCTCGTAATTGATGAAATAATCATGAATTATTGAGATGCATTAAAGTTTCACTACGTTTGATTTAATGAATATGACGAAATAATCAGTACAATAAAATAAAAATTTATTTAACAAACTGTTGTTGAAATAGATCTTTATCATAAGTCTTGTATGTTTCTTTTGCATCCGACTTCGAGAGAACTCCCGCTGGCAAAGTCCTAGATTGGCCGGGTGGCGCTCGAGCCGAACATTAAAATTTCCATGCTCGCATATGTTCAGTGATACCATAAAATTTATCACTTTGATGGTAACACAAATGTTAGAATTACAGGCTGTGCGTTTAATGCCTTTTTAAATGACTTTAATCGCTGGGTCCTCAGATTTAAGCAAATTTTTCCCCTGATTGCTCACACAAACTGTAGACTTTTGATTTATAAGCATGCATGAGGCTGACAAGGAAAATCCAACGAGCAAAACCTTAGCTAAGTAAGTAACGAATATCCAATTTCATTTTTCTTCATATAGAAATTCATTGTAAAGCAGAATATTTTAATGAAGATGTGTATAAATTGAAATAGAGATATCATTTTTGGTCTTAATCATAATACATAATTCACTATAATTTGCTATTGTTTCATTAATTTTAATGTACAATCAAGATCTGTGACGGTAGTGAAACAAAACGGTATCACCAATTAAACTAGTTTTCTTTTGAAAATTCGTTACGGATTTTGGGTTAATTGACATTAGCTTTATGCGATAAACATCTTGAAACTAACAAAAACCAATAGTTCCGATTTCGCTACTAGTAGAATGAGTGGAAGTTAGAGGAGCTCAAAGCGAGCAGAAATTAATCATTTAAAGCGTCTTACAAATTGCTCTTCTGTTCTGTAAGATATGTACATCATTGTGATACTTAATAGCGATGGAGAATCAGCCATGTTTAATATGCAGAATCAGCCATGTTTAATATTTATAGCTACTCCCTGTTATTGATGTCACTTTTTTTTTCCCTTCGTGTGATATCTAGAAGATTGATAGAAAGGAATGCAATTATTATGGCTTATCATATGATTTAATCAAATGTATGCTAAATGTACTGTTATGGTGTCAATATTAATAACTTAAAGGACACAAATGCTAATACATACAATTACTAGATAATCTAAGACAAAAAATCTTTTAAGTTTTGAAATGCCTTCCATTTCTTCTCAAAAATATCTACATAGTTGTTTCTACATGCTAACTGCCTTTCTACTGTGTAGGCATTTGTCTACGTGGTAATAAGGTTATTCAACAAAAGCGGATTATACCTCTACATTTGCAACAATATACAAAATACTTTAAATGCTAATCAATTAAATTTGTTATTTCATTTTCTTAACAACCCAACAAAAAGAGTGGGTTTTTTTTTAAAACAACAATACTATTTTGCATTTTCACACTAAACATGTCCTCTCTCTCTCTCTCTCTCTCTCTCTCTCTCTCTCTCTCTCTCTCTCTCTCTGCACAAAATGTACATAGATCAATATTGACAATTTTCTTTATTGTCTTTGATACTTTACAAATTGCAATGATAATGATAGCCTTTAATCTTGACAATCTAATTAAAATTATATCCTATGATCCGCTCATCTATCGCTATGTAACGACAGTAGATGAGTGGATCAGAGGATCTAATTTTAATTAGATTGGAATCTTGATGAATTGTATTTCTATAGTATGTATATTTTAACGCCTGGAAATTCCCACAGAAATGAAAGTAGACTGTAAATATAAGAAATAAATGAGGTTATGAACTGCAACGCTTTATCCCAGCATACTTTTCATGAATGCGTAAATAGTTCATCATGACGTCATAATATAATACTTGTAAAATATTACTGGAAAATTGTAATTATATTACATTATTGCGAGGAAGTATAAAGCTTGATTATGTAGCATTTACATGTAAGTAAGGTCTTTGAGTAGATTGTTTTCTTTGGTTTTACATCCTTTTTATTTATTTATTTATTTATTTTTTCATTTAAAATTTTTTTTTGTTTCTGTGGAATTTATAAATCTGAAAAACCGTAAAATTTGGGTTAGTATTTTTGGTGCAACTTTCTATGAGATCGCTGACACGGGTACACGGGTTCTCGTTGAACGGTCATCCGGTGTCTCCTGTCTGATCGATGTAGTTCCCAACGCATCCTGTGCAGGTACATGTAATTACAGAAATAAGGTTGGAACTAACACATGTTTTCACTGTAGATTTACTTTCATTTTATGAAGAGAAATTTGGACCCTT
This sequence comes from Ostrea edulis, assembly GCF_947568905.1. Classification (NCBI taxonomy): domain Eukaryota; kingdom Metazoa; phylum Mollusca; class Bivalvia; order Ostreida; family Ostreidae; genus Ostrea; species Ostrea edulis. The sequence continues at coordinate 36,006,862 of NC_079164.1, forward strand.
GTGTTGTGTGCGGACACGTAGCGTATCTCGGTTTGTTGCATTGGTTGACTGTCCTAATCACGTGATCCCAAACTTCGCTTTTGTCGTTAGTATGTTTTTAATTAAGCAAACCTATTTCTTATGCTACAATTTTGTAAAATTAACTGTGAAAAAGAAAGTTTATGAATATTGTTCAGGAAATTACTAGAAATTAATCTATTAATGATTACCATTTTGCATGATCAATACACACATCCGGATGATTTTTTGATTCGTAGCAAAGACTTCTACTTTTTAAAATATAATTGCAATTGCACATGTAAATATTATTGTATAACAACTATCTTAAATCGCATCAAAGGTACATATGTCACAAAGGCTTCGCAGGACTGGTAGCAATTTACAAATGTAAAAATCAGCCGACAACCAAAAGAGAAATCAATTATTTGTCGAAAAAAACGTACCCCCAGAAAATGTTATTAGGCTAGTTCAGTCGAAAGAGAATAGAAACGGGTCACACGGGGTCTGAGTTTTATTATCAATGGCGGGTAATGGGGTTTATTTTCTAATAATTTTAACAAAACGGAAATTATTTTTAAATACAATCAGACGTGGACATTTAACACTATCACTTCCGAGGGATAACATTCAGCACGTAATGTAACACCACAAGAAACAGAAAAGCATTATGTAAATTAGCAACGTTTTTCATAAAGGCACTGAGCCTAAGAAACTTATAGAATATAATGTTTGTCCATCCTCCATATTTGGTCACATGATTCTTTTCACATAGTTATACTCACTAGTATATTGTTACTTGATTATAAATTATTTAACTGTACCTTACCAATGAGATGTTTCTCAAGGTTTCAATAAACTAAACTAAACAAGCATGCCAAATTAACTCTGCTCAGGATGGTTACTTCATGTATACAAGAACATTGAGAACTTTCAGTGATTCTAATTCACGTGATATTTAACTAAAGTATGGTCAGCAATACATGAAGGCGCGTCCTGACCTACACTCCCTAAAGCGACAGTCACACTTTCACTGTCTAATACACCGGACGTTCGACCTTAGCTAAAGCTATCAAAATACATCCATACATTAAACAGTCAGATGGGAGAAACTGGATGGTTGGCTGATTGATTGTTTGTTTTACACCCCGTCGAGAATTTTTCACTTATATTGAGACGTTACCAGCCAGAGAAGAAGTACCACAAATTTAGACCTATGCTTAGCGCTCAGGGCCGTAGCAGTGAGGGTTCTCCGAGCGTTTGGCGAAGGAACAATCACTAACCTACGTTTGCGTCAAGGGTTTGATACGGCCATGACACGAGCATGGCTCGAACGGTTACAACCCTGTGGGGATCCGGGTTAGAATGTGTCCTCAGTACCCCTTGCTTGTCGTAACTTGAGGTGACTGAATTTTGCAGCCCTTCACCGGCAATGGTGACGTCTCCATATAAGTGAAAGTCTCTCGAGAGGGACGTTAAATAATATACAATCAATATATCGGTTACGAAGCGAACATTCTACCACTGAGCTACCCTGCCGTGGATGCAAAACGGTCACTCTTGACAAAGTTTCTGTCTAACCGTATATTTAGATTGGATAAACATTTGTCTACTAAAGTCTCTCTTCCGGCAGAAATCAAAAATTTCCGAAATATGACCGTGCCATGAAGTCGCCATGGTTGCCTAATGCATTATTCTACCACGGTTATTGCAAAGATCAAAGGAATGCCGCGGTTAGTATTCTACGACATATCTTTATACGTAATAACTGATTATGTCGACACAATAAATCACTATAAGACTGTTTGGCAGTGTTTGTCATGGCTTTATATATAAATCAAATGATTGACTGAACAATGGTATGAACAATATTAGGGTAAGCAAGTGTTTAAACAATGAAATGGATGTATCATTAGGCATAGAATTGGTTAGTCACACAATGACAATTTTCCACAATGACAATGATCTACACTCCTCTCCCCGAAATCTACACTCCTTTCCCCAAAATCTACACTCCTCTCCCCGAAATGTACGCTCTTCTCTCCGAAATGTACGCTCTTCTCCCTGAAAAGGAGCGTACATTTTAGTCGTGTCTTGCGACGATGAAGTTTACACCAGTATGGATATTGAGGCTGCAAGACAGCAAATATCTATAAATCACTTTCTTAAGATCTGTTACTTGAATAACTTTTAAACCATTGCAACAAATCATCAGGTCTACCATGTTTGTAATTTGAAAATGAGACTAGGTACATGCCAAAAATTTTGAAAAACTTTGGAAAGATCACAAAAAAAAAAAAAATAAATAAATAAAAACCCAACAAACAAACAAACAAACATATATACGACATGATTTACCATCCAGACTTTGAACATTAAAATTTGATAAATGTAGACTGAGTAAAAACAAGCTTGGTATCGATAAAAGAAATCATTAGTATGATTATGAAAATGTTTAGTAACAATTCCCCAACACTTCTTTAAACATTATCTATATTTTCCTAGAAGTTGAGGAAATATTTTCTAACAGTGACTTATTAAATATCATAGTAAGTAGTTATAGTAGATTTAATATTTCATAATTCATAACCTATGCCTTTGTTTGCAAGAGAGAAAAAATAGAAATAATATCTATTACCTCTTGTTCGTCGTTATTAGTAATAGATGAAAACATACTCAGTTGATCAGCACTAGATAAGATACAGACAGTTAGAATATTGTAAAAGTTCACTAAATAATTCAACAATCAATCTATCGCCATTGTTACATGTACCTTCACAAAGAAAGTCGTGGTTGGTTCGTCTCGTCTTTGGTTTTTGTTTTTCGGGTGTTTTTTTTTTTTTTTGTTCGTTGATTTATTTGTTATGGGCCGGCACGAGCCGGCCCATTCTATGAAATAAGAATTTGAGAAGTGTATGAGTTTCTGCGGGATGAGTGTGTATTTTTTTTTTTTAAGTTGGATTACTGATTATCATGATACGTTTTCATTTTGTATGTAAAGTAATTCGGTGGTGTTTTTTAAACATTTGTTTTTGTTTTTTTTTTTTTTTTTTGTTGTTTTTTTTGTGTAACACACAGGTCACGTGCGCTTATCTGCTGACCTATTTATAGAGGTGGCGTCATTTTTTTATTTTTAAATGCATAATTCCAAGGGTGCTAAAGAATGTTTTGATTATTGCATTATACTATTTTGTTAAATATTGTCACAGGTTGTGCCAATAAAATTTTCAATCTTGAATAAATCTGATTTATTTCATAGCGAAAGGTTATGATATTTGGATAACCCAAATTAAATGTCACAGTTTTAATATGGAAAGTGTGAAATTAAATTAATGCAGTATTCATGCAACAGTCATTGCTTGAATTATTTTGCACATTAGAAAATGTTTGCTTAATTTATTCAAGTGATAAAAGCTCAATATTTTCCAATAATGAACATTGTAAATATTCATCAAACTTATAACATCCAAGGAGCAGAATAACCCATATCTATTATTTTGAGGTCATTCAGATGAGGCTTGTAAGCCATGGTCCTGTGTCACGATAGGCGTTAGCACGATAAAGAACCCTCACTGCTCAATTCCCCCGAAGGTGACGTCTCTATAAGAGTGAAAAATTCGAGAATGAGACGTAAAGCAGCATATAAACACATTATTCTGAGGTCACAATGGTTTACGGTTAAGGTTCAGACTGCTCTTTAAAAAAGTCCACTGGAGAACCTTTGCCTACTGGACATACACGTAGTTCACAGATCTTTAAGGAGTAACAGATTACTGTTCATTTTGTATGTTAATGGGTCGAATTTGGACACTTGTCCAATCAATATGTTTACGAGACAGTTTTAGTTTATGGAAACAATGATACTCTCTTGGAAATTTGTTCGGCCCATAACTTTGGTGCGTGCACCAATGTTTCTTGTTCGTTTGTTATTTAATGGATTAAATGTATAGGTGGGTGTCGTGATAAATGATTAGACTAGGAGGATATTTTGATCTAAACTCGTGTTAACTTTTGGTTCGGGGTGGAGTGTTACCCGTGGTTGATGGATTCGAGATCCCCCCTAATTAATATTCCATTTCCTACAGGACTGGATACTACCCCCAACAGATTGCACAAAATGCCGACTGCCTGCCGTCCCTGCGTTCGACCATCATGCAGTGTAAGGCTCTGGCGGACATTTCTAACCGGATGTACCCCGCACAGCACAGTCTTCCGGCCCCGCCACAAAGACAGCCCACGTTTTACTTCACTCAAGATCAGCTGGACTACGTCCTTTTCGGATTCTCTCATTCCGGATGTCGGGGATCTCCCGCCCACGCTCTCAGCGGGCTCAAAGTAGGGGAGATAAGTCATGGTTTGTATTCTATTTATCAAGACATCATCAAAATGTTCGTTCTTAACATATATAAGGGGAAGTAATTTCTAGCATTCGCTACCAGATTCATCAATGTCACCTGATTTTATGTAATGCTAATTACCTGTAATTTTGTGAATCGCTAGGAATAGAGCGGATTCTCTCCCAGCAAAGCGGTCTATCTCCTCAGTGTTCTATGAACTCCTGGAAGTTGTCCCGGACAGATCCACCACCTCACGAACTTCCGGAAGGTAAAACCCAAATAGTTTACCTTCTCTGTATTCATTTAGAAAAAATAAATATACTTAGATTTTACATTCAATTTTTTTTTAGACCTCTGCATTTGCCCTACAACGTTTGCCGGGATCATTCACTATGGGGTTTTTTGTCGGAAGGAATCTATTCTAAGGGGCAGAAAGTTTGGACCCTTTAAAGGGAAAGTCGTCAACACCAGCGAAATCAAAACTTTCGATGACAACAGTTTTATGTGGGAGGTAACAATACAATATAGAATCACTCTTACAGCACATGTTTTTGTTTAGAATATGAACAATAAATGCATTCATATATCAAATGAATAATTATGACCACATGTGCGAAATCTTGTGAAATATCATACAAAGTAATAGCACACGTGTATCATTTATTAAACAATAAAGTGTATGATTTCCGTAGTCATTATCCTTGTATGAAGGTCGCTATAGATGTAGCGTTATAGGATAAATTTTATAACGCACGTAAGCGCGTCATCCTCCTACAATCGATGCAGAGGGACGTCATATCCGCACTATAATAAACTAAAATCATGTCTTATTGTTTCTATCTACATCATGCAATTCATACCGGACTGTATCGTACGATTTTTGGTTCTGAAAGATATCATCTTATTACATAAGAATCCAAAATTCAACATGCAGCCATTCTGGCAGTCACGTGGTTTTCTGAACATTAAAGAATAGTTTTTCTCTAAAAGAAGAAAGGAAATTATCAAACAATTAACAACTGATGAAACGTAATCAACGGTAATATTCATTTTTTCCCTCAACAAGTTGATAATTTGTTCAAACAACAATGACAGCAAAATAAACATTGCACGACAGCCTCCGCGTGATGCGGATTTTCGCGTTGATTTTATTGTGTACTATTGAACTTACTTTAATTCTTTTACAAAAGTTGAAAGTAATTCAGTGTGTGTATTCATGCACGGTCGGGAAGAAAAGTACATGTGACCTTGGGGTGAACTACAATCTAGAATTTCTAAGAATCGATAGAGAAAGTGTTTTACAGATAGAAGCATCACGAAGTATATCCCGGGGTCTACACAGGTGTGTGATATATCAGTTGTGTACACAGGTGTGTGGTATATCAGTTGTGTACACAGATGTGTGATATATCAGTTGTGTACACAGGTGTGTGATATTTCGGGTTAGTTTACTAGAACGCTGGTACAGTTCGCCGCAGTCCCTGTTTTTGAGTCATGCTTGAGATTTGATTTTTCGTCCCCTAGCTGTCATGGCTGTGAAGTTAACCACTATAGTATCGTGAGACTTCATAGTGACGATTTTCACTTTCTGATATAGGTTCATAAAGTTGGTGATGTTTTACAAGTAAAATATAAGTCAAAATTGAATCTTTGGGCAATTTTTCGATTTGAAGTTATTGGCCATATGCGTTAACTATAACAATTTTCACATATATGCGACACTTCACGAGATGTAATCATATGCATATCTATATTTCGTCGCGTTCGATGCATTCGTCCTACACTTTCTGACGTCAAAACGCTAAGAGCAGCGGTAATTTTGTAATTTGAAGGAAATGGCGGGAAGTACATACTTGTATACAGTAAATTCAGCATTCGTTTCTAAAATCATAACCTGTTTCGTATATCCCGCCTATTTAACAACAAACTCATATAAACACTTTTGCAGTTTGCGTAGTTTAAGATTCCACTCAGAATTAGGGCCTAATTAGATTTTCAATCAAGGAACCTAGTTCTTTGTAATTTCCTCCTTTTATTTACAAGATGTATTTCATTTGGACGCACGCGGAGGTCGTTCAGTATCCTTTTCTATAGGGTATCTGGGTTCCCTGTATCAGAAAGAGTATACACTGAATTGTCAAGAAAGAATATGTACAGACAGAAAGACAGACGTTTAAAACGAGTAAAGAGATAAATTGAAGGGGGAGGCTTTTTTGTGAGAAGTGTATTACATAAACATATTTTAAATCTTATAAATGTTGCAGGTTATATTCGTATTTACTTGGGAGACCATCCTCAAAAGTCTATGTAGACCCAGGTAAACATTTTGTGGGAAGACATTGGGAATGTAGCTATTATCAATTATTCAAATTATAAAACATATACAATATATAGAATAATTATTGCTTATATATAATTACTTTTTTCAGGAACGTATAGTATAATATTTGTACCATATTGTATTTAGCAAACATATGAATTTATAACCTCTATCCCATCATCTTAGAAATATATTCCTATGCTTATATCTCAACATATTCCACACAGCGGGGGAATGCACACTAGCTATGCTATATTGCAATGCTTGGATAATATTGGATATATATACATGTATATTCAAAAAATTCATTCTTCTTTCAGCTTAATTATATATACATGTATATAACATGACTATTTTTGTTTTAATTTACAATGAACGTTTGATTGATGTTACTACTGTACTAGTGTGTTAAAAGGTACTAAAATTGAATTACTATATGAGCTTATGAAGAAAAGAAATGGGATAAAATATTAACACATGATGTTTTCGTGCAAGTGCGTGCTCCAGTGGTTTCGCAACAGTTTCATCCATAATATCTTTAGCATGTAAAATGTCTGCATTATATATCAGTTATGGACAAGATAAAGGGTTTCGTTACTGTGTGGAAGGTCGTGTTTGGTGAAGACTTCTCTTTATCACTGCATTCTCTATGGTAGTTTGATTCCCATTAGTCAAGAAGATTTTAAAAGATTATAGATTGCGTTAAGAATAAAAAAAACAGTGTCATTTTGTTGATCACGTTTGAACATTTGGATTCATTGATAGCCTCATGTAAAATACTGGAAGACGCTTAACAAATTACGATTATGTAATTCTAATTTATTTATGTGCAATTGGTACGGAATGTCCTGTCCGCTCTCGTATATCTTTCAGCATTTTCCACAAAGATTTGAATATTGTTGTTTTCCTTTGAGATTATTTTGGAAATTCGTGAACACTTAATCGATTTTGCTTTGTATTCTATATATAGTCAGTTTTTAAATCGAGGCAAGCTACTGACAAACAAGTTGATGGTACAGGGATTTCAACAATCTCGATTAAAGTCAGCATTTCGCAAATTCTATGGTCGTTATAACGATCTAGTTCGTCAATACAACCTATCATTGGGTCAAATGCTGTCGGACGTGTTTAATACCGATTGTTAGGCCGTTCTTGGCACACTGATTTTGACTACGGATAACTCCGGGTGTGACCGGTCGACAGGGGATGCTTACTCCTCCTAGACACCTGATCCCACCTCTGGTGTGTCCAGGGGTCCGTGTTTGCCCAACTATCTATTTTGTATTGCTTATAGGAGTTTCGTTATCTTCACCTTTCATTCATTAACACTTACACTACCCTGTTGTATATTTCTGATTACAGGCACGTGAAATCAAGGGGCAGAGGCAGTGCCCCCTCCCTCGTTATTTTTGACAACGTTCAAAATTTATTTTTATTTATTTTTTATAGTGTAGTATTGAAAGGTCAGAATGCAAGATTGGACTGATAAAGGACAGTCCTCTTCTCTCTACCCCCCCCCCCCTCTGAGCAATTCAAATTCATTTTTAACGTCTTTTATTCTATAGTTAATCCACTCTAGTGATAGTACGCATAACATCATTAGCATGCAGTGCCAATTTCATACTTGTTGAAATATTAGCTGTTCCGAGACCCAGAATATCATGACTTGACATTACAGTTTACTCCACTTACATTGAAGTTGTTTATATTGAACTATCTGTTATACTGAAGAATAAATAAATCCCCAGTTATCTGTATAGTTCACCATCTGTTATTGAACTTTGGATATGATGAACAATTCAAGCTGATCCGCTAAATTTCAGTATATCCGAAGTAGACTATTTGAATAAAATTTCTGCCACAAAGAGAAAAACATCCTAGTTATTTGAAATTCACCCATCATTTTGTTTATATTCTAAATATAGGTATTACACTATGTATTGAAATCCATCATAGAAAGTATTCCCCAAAGATTTTGAAAGTTTCAGGAAAAATTTCCATTTTACAGAATCAAAGGCTTTTGGGGGGTTCATACAAAGTTTTGTTTTTATGTAGATTTCAGTTTATTACCAAACCAAGACACAAGAAAATAATATGGAATTGTTAACGATCTTTATCATTTTGATTTCGAGTTACTAATACTAATAATATTTCAAGATTGTAAAAAAAAAATGAGCTCACGAAATTCAAATTGGAACACAGATAATTCTACGTGATAGTTTGTAGTATTCAATTGATATTGTACTTACTACATATTACTTCGTTTACCTCATTAAGATATAGGGCTCATATTAGGTGTGACCGGTCGATAGGGGATGCTTACTCTCCCTAGGCACCAACTCTTTATTTTGTATTCCTTATAGGAGTTATGAGATTGATCACTGTTCGTTATTTTCACCTTTCACATGATAATTTGTAGTATTTACTTGCTATTCTACATGATAGTTTGTAGTATTTACTTGCTATTCTACATGACAGTTTGTTGTATTTACTTGCTACGATACATGACAGTTTGTTGTATTTACTTGCTATTCTGCATGACAGTTTATAGTATTTAATTGCTATTTTGGCAGATTTTCAAACACGGTAAACTAAGCCACTTCATTGACGGCCGGGGGGCAACAGGGAATTGGATGTCTTATGTGAACTGTGCGAGGTATTCCGGAGAACAGAATCTGGTCGTCGCTCAAGACGGAGAAACCATCTACTATGAAGTATGTAAAGACATTCCGATGGGGACCGAATTATTGGTGTGGTACGGCGACATGTACACTCAGTTCATGGGCATACCTGTCACACTACAGGGCATTGGGGAGTATGGCAACACCGCGCCAGAGCCTGAAAGTGAGTTGTTCTCAATCAAGGATGGTTGGTTGTATATTGTGAATCTTTCACTCATATGGAGACTTCACCCTTGCCGGTGAAGGGCTGCTGCAAAATTTAGGCATATGATCGACGCTTATGGCCTTTGAGCAGGGAGGGTTCGGTTCTATGTTGTGACATGGGGGCTCGATTTTTGCGGTCTCATCCGAAGGACCGCCCCATTTAGTAACCTCTTACGAGAAACAAAGGGTACTGAGGACCTATTCTAAACCGGATGCCCACGGGACTCTCAATCGAGAATCTCGGAGATGCTTACATGTCGAACGAAACGAGTTGAAAACTACAGTAGTAAACAAAAATATAGAGATGTCATGGCTGATAAAACTTATGGCAAATTTTGACAATAGTTCTATTTGATTAGTGTAAGTATTTGATACTTAAGACTAAATTGAAAATTAAATCGTTGTTTGGTCACAACAAAATACACAAGTATCGGTTCAAGATATTTGTATGTGATGCAGAAACAACCGCAGATCTCTGTTGATATGACGTATCTTTGTTTTTATGATTGTCTATAACAAAGACAACCTCGTCATTGTGGTGAAGATGAGATTTTGGAGATTATAGACGGGTCTCGAGTTTGATTTCCTTCTGGAATAATCCGCCATTAATAGTCCAAGATTTAGGAAAGGATGTCCCAAGAGACTTGCGCCGTGCAATCCTCTTAACTTAGCGATTGTTTTATTGTTCAAATAAACGACGCTAAACCACAAGGAATCCTCCTCTCAAAATGGCCGTCCAATTAAAGACGTAACAACCAGGGAAAATAAAAAGATTTGTTTGCTGCCTGCTTTACGACAATGTCTTTAAGGGACTGATAGACAAGCTTATCGGGCCATTAAACGGAATTAAAGCCGAGGACCTGACGTGCAGATTTTGGGATACGATGGGTTTTATACCAAACTTGGCATTTATGGCGCTAAACACGTCTCGTGATACTGTGACTAAACTTGATAGAGTTTATAACGATAAAGTTTTCGTTCATAGCACCCATTGTACTTGTTCAAGACTCGCAACGCAATTTTTGACATGTTTTTTTTTTCAGATGCGGAAGGATACCAGTGTGAGAGATGTGGGAAGGTATTCGCGTATAAATACTACAGAGACAAGCACCTTAAGTATACAAAATGCGTTGACCAAGGAAATCGAAAGTTCCCGTGCCACTTATGTGCAAGGTATTCCAAATTTGTATGAAATGATAAGGAATGGTAATGAGGCACCAGAGACACACTTTTAAAAAATTCTTCAATAAAAAGTTGTGGAGTCCCATCTGTTAAAATATTTTGCTTTTCTAAATATAAATGAATATTTTTCAATCTTGATATCAACAATGAAATCTTGATGTCAAATTTTAAAACAATTAACAAATATTTGATATCAAGAATTCGAATCATCCATGCGAAATACTAGTTATAGGTATTTAAAAAATCCCTTTCACAGAATTATTGATATCATGAATTCGAATTATTGAGATGAGCTTCAAAGACAATGTAGAATTTATTTTAACATGTTCAAAAACATATTTTGGAAACCAAACAATTTGAAACATATATTTCTGTAGGAGTGTCGGATTGTACATATTATAAACCATCGTCAGTTACCCACGGGCGCTTCACATCAATCTCTCCATCACCTGAGGGAACGTGTGGACTCTGGTTTAAAAGAGTATATACAGTTGAATCTCAATATCTCGAACATCGATATCTGAAATACCATGGATATATCGAAATTAATTAGAAGTCCCAACTACATTTTCTTTTCGTATTTTAACCTCGATAGCATGATGATGATGATATAATAAAATTTATATAGCGCCGTATATAAAACGAATTACTCTAATGCGCTTTACAAGGGTAAGAAGAGGAATAAAATAATAAAACACAATTAAATGAAATTAGATGACATAAGATCTTATATATGTAAAATTACCAAAATAAAAATTAAGATCAATACCTAAAGCTTTATTCAGTTTTGTTTTGCTTTATCTTGAATCCATGGATTCTTCGAAGTTTTTTTCGGCCCCATTGTGTTCGGGATAAGGATGTTTGACTGTATGATATGATATACCTCGAGACTTCATAACACTCCATTAAATAAGGTGTGTGTGCCGGTGTGAGACTTCATAACATAACACTCCATTAAATAACGTGTGTGCCTGTACAAGGTGCATTATTATATACTTTCAAAAGTTGACGAACAATTTCTTATATTTACATTTTGATAATTTTAATATCATTTTAATAATGATTAAAATGAAAAAAGTGTATTCATACGCCATGATTAGCCTATTTCAAAATTTGAAAGTTTATGAGGTACCAAACTTCAGTTTTAGTTGGTAATCATGATAAGGGGAAAACGGATTGAACATCAATATAAACAGATAATCACATGTTGTATATATACATGTCGTTTTCCCATTTCGTAGTTACTTTAACTCCCTCCTTCTTTTCTCCTTTTCTCTCTTGCTGCTTAATCAAAGACGACACTAGCTACACACACAAAAAATGAATGCATGGGTTGATAAATCTTTGTTGGCTTATTCTGGTTGTAATTAGTACAGATATTTAATTCCTAAAATATTAGAAACTTGTATATTTTCTATTATCTCCAAATATTGTCATACGTTGTCCCTCTCTGTATAAATGTATACAAAGTTTTTCCACTGTATTGAACATAATGAGAAATCGTGGTCAAAATTTAGAAAAAAAATTAGGATCTATTTTCATCATTGTGCTTGTAACAAGTGGCCTTAAATCAAATTTAGTTGTAGAAAATGTTGCTTACCGGAACATCAATTTACGTGAACCATTGTAAAGTTAACTGCGATATGTGTAGTTTGGTTTGTCTGATTACAGATCTTTTGAGAAACGAGACCGTTTAAGAATACACATTCTCCACGTCCATGAGAAACACCGTCCACACAAGTGTTCCGTCTGCGGCAAGAGTTTCAGTCAAAGCTCCAGTCTCAACAAACACATGAGGGTGAGCCATTTTTTCACAAATATTATCTAAAACAAATAATAGCGGCCAATTTATCGGGAAATAATTCTTAATGATGACATTTGTTCAAAACACGAAATTTTTCACATTGATATCGTTCTCCTTAACATCTGACATAATTACTAATAGTTCTGTATGTTAAGGAAGGATACTACATCATCATAATGGCTGACTTTCTTTTGAAATTTGAATGGAACTCTAAAATCAGCAATACATGCATATTCCATAGCTGTGTAGCTTATTAAATTTACGTGTCGGCTGCGTTTGAGGCTTCTAAAGGGGTTTTAAGTTTTTTTTAAAATAAAGATGACTTCCTACTAAAACTGCATTTTTTTCACTAAATAAGGTAAATTTGAAACTTTTCAATATAAAAATTTTATTGTACACTTTCCATCCATATCAGATTTCTCTGGTTTGTTATTCATCCTTAAAGTTGTTATTACGCTAATGATCATCTTTAAAGTATAAAATGTTCTAGCAGACAAATTCATGATAGCGAAAAATAGTCCATTTACTACAAATGTTTTAAATGTTGAGTGCGCTTAAAATGTGTATTAAATAAAGAGAACGACTTCTATAATCACAATATCTCGGACCAACGAATCCATAATGAAATAACTAATATGCCTTTAAAGTAAAGCAGTCCACTCCACTTATATTGAAGTCGGTTATATTGAAATATCTGTTATATTGAAGTTGAAATAAATCCCCCGGTAGCAATATTTGTGTAGTTCAGCATTGGTTATATTGAACTTTGGATATAATGAACAATTCAGGTCGATCCCCAGGATTTCATTATATCCGGAGTAGACTGTAGTTTGTAGAAATGTGGAAAGATACATAACACTGAAAATAAATGACGTAGTTAAAAAAAATTGCATAAATTAATTAAACTGAAAACTTTTATGAACAGGTTCACAGCGGGGAACGCCCCTATAAGTGTGTTTACTGCAGCAAATCTTTCACAGCCTCCAGCATTCTCCGGACGCATATTAGACAACACTCGGGAGAGAGGCCTTTCAAGGTAATTCGCAAAAGAGTGTTGAACAGTTTACGTAGCCTATTGACTATGGTCAATATTGGATCTTTGACTGTAATCTACGTGTATATTGGGTCTAGCTCTGCGACAATAGGATATTTCTGCTAGTAATGAATGTCTAATCAAATTTGGAATTTCAAAACAATGAAAATATTTTCTTTCTTCTTATAGTGTAAATTCTGTGGGAAAGCTTTCGCATCACATGCAGCACATGACAGTCACGTGAGACGGACGCACGTGAAAGAAAAGAATTTTCCCTGTAAATACTGCGGAGCCGAGTTTAACCACCAACAAGAGTTAAAGGTTCATTACAGGAATCACCATAATGGTGCACGTGAGTGAGACGTTGATTAGATTAGATATTAATTATTATTCCTGGGGATTCTATGGTCTACAAATGTTTAAAAAGTAACTAGACAAAAGGAATAAAAGGCACGGATTTTTCTAACAAATATGAGATATTAGGTTATTCTAAAGACCTCAATTACGTTTAAAAAAAATTTAAACAAGAATTTATGATTTAACACATTATATATATAAGCCTTATCCTTTAAGGTAAAATACAATGCAATAAATATTTACTAGAACTGTTTTTCCTTATTCCAGACTCCAATATGACGTCATGGCCTACCATGGATACGCCGATCGCTGTTCCTCCACATTTGTCCATCTAGAGGCTCCTTCTATATCCGTTCTTCTCTCTTTTCTTGGCTGTGAACCAGATTTAAGAAATTAATTTGTATAGAATAGTTTGATATACATGTATATGCACTTTTATTTTTTGGATTATACATAATTTATATGTTCCTTCTTTGTATTGTAAATACAGATATATTTTTTTTCTTGCACTGTGTTTTCTAATAATTTAAAAAGATATAATTTCTGAAAATTTATTGGGATGTGTAAGCAGTTGCTTATATCATCAACGACACTTGCTACAAACTTATTTTCAAAAAATAATGAAGATGAAAACTAAATTTATGTTTTAATATAAATAAAATGAATACAATTTACTGTATGAAATATGATTAACTCCCACGACTTCTCAATTAAAGTCCAAAACAGTGGGAATCATTTGTATAGAGTTACATATATAGGGAGGGGTAATATATTTCAATTTTGAACATATTGAAACTATATAACGAAAACATTTCAAATGTAATGATTTATAAATATAAAATATGTTTTTGATATCTTAGGTCAGAGAAAATGGGAGACATCAATTTAACCAAGTATACCTCTGGTATGTCCAGGGGTCCGTGTTTGCTCTTCTTTTAATTTTGTATTCTATACAGGATGTAAGAGATTGATAGCTGCTCATCGAGTTTTTCAAACGGATGATCTCTCTAGACAATGCAGTAGCTTCCACCATGAGATTAGATAGTCACTTTTGCCTCTTATTGTATCTTATTTGATCATTGCAATGAAGCGATAATATTGCATTAAATCAGAAAGGTTAAACGCCCGATCTTTATCGTCTTTGACTAAACTCCTAACAGCGATTCTCTGACATGACAATTTATAGTTAATTTCTTATCTGTGACGTGTGTCTCGTGAGACTTGATTTTATCCCCACCCAGAGATCCAGACAGATGCTAATGCTGTCACCATTTCTAGTAGTCAGTAAGTTATAGCGGCCCGGGGGTAGGCGGGTGACTTATGCGGTGTATTAGGCGGATTGAGATCGTTATCTAGGCATCTCTAATGTCTACAGTCATAGATCTATTTGAACAAGGGACGAGAGTATAGCAATTAGAAAATTAATTGCATGGGGTTCTTAATTTGATAATTTACGATAGCATACCTTGTATGGCACTAAGGATGATTGGAATGCATCTACCATCACGGACGGCAGCAAGCTTCGATGGTGTTTAAAATACGAAAAGTTTTGTTCAATATTTTTTTCATGAGTAATCTGTGCGTGTCGAAATTCAGAATGTCTCTATATAGAGTAAGTAATGATCTTTCAGTATAAATTTGTTCTACTATCTCTACACAGGAACGGGTGGAAATTTTGTCACCAAAAACAAAACGGCATTCATTTACTTGCCTAATTCCAGTCATATACAAAAACACATTGTCACAAAACTGTATTTAAAGAGATTCCAGAGACATGTTATTTAACAGCATCAAGGACAGTAGCTACAAACTATCAAAGTACTGAAAGTACTGATGGGAGTTCATTTTATGTAGATTCCAGAGACTTGTTATTCAACAGCGTATCAAGGACAGTAGCTACAAACTATCAAAGTACTGAAAGTACTGATGGGAGTTCATTTTATGGAGATTCCAGAGACTTATTATTATCCCCTCGCGCAACTAGTTGTGGAGGGGATATAGCATCGCTACTGTGCGTGTGTCCGTGTGTGTGTGTCCATAACAGCTTGTGGGCAAGATTTAAAGAGAACCTTTGCACTAACGATTCTCAGCCTTCGCATACATATGTGGCATCGTAAAAAGACGAACCCTATTCATTTGCAAGTTAATCGGTGAAATATTTCTTAAAATATCGCGTCTTTACTACCCAAAAACCGTGAAATTTTATGCACGAGTTGACAATACTCACTTCCGGTTAATTCAAACTGGTACCCTGTCAAGTTACGATTCTGGTCGTTTCGGTTGCACCAATTAACAGGGAACCAGTTTAAAGAAAACGAGACAGCTTACGTCTGCTGCAGGTAAGTTTGTATTTGTGCATTGTTATATTAAGCCTAGTGCACGTTGGCGTGCGCAAAGACAGTCTGTAGGAATTAAAAGCGTTATCTCTGACAATGAGTAATTAAAATAATTTGATGAACGTCGCGGTTTCATTGCCAGATTACCCCACTTGCACGTGTTTACAATACAGAATTACCACACGTGTCTGTTTACAGAATTAATTCTGAATTAATTCTTGAGGAGTACGTAATTCTTGAAAGCTATAAAGATATTTCACAAGCTTCGTACACCGGTATATTGTCTTTTTACATAACGAATTTTCTGAGTTCATGCATTCTGCATACAACAACTGTGAGGTATATTCAGGTAAGTAAATTACTGAAATTTAGTGCATACGTGATATGTTTCTGCTAGGAATAAGGGAAACTGACCAATTACGTATGTATATGCCCCCCCCCCCCCCCAGATAATATGCACCTTGGTAGGTTTATTAAAAATGTCATATTAATTACCCCCCCCCCCCCACCACCACCACCACCTAATGATGTTAGAGGTATCTGAATATTAATCAATAATAAATAGCTATATATATTTCACAAAAACCTATATATGAATATTTAGAATGGGAAGAATAAGGGAAACTGCACAATCACATATCCCCCGCCCCCACAAATGATATGCACCTTGATAGGTTTATTAAAAATACCATGTTAATTATGCCCCACCACCACCAGCAAATGATGTTAGAGGTATCTGAATTTTAATCAATAATAAATAGCTATACAGTATAATCTGTCTAAACCGACTGTGTGGTTCCAAAGAAATTAGCCGGTTTACACAGTACGTAGTGCAGAATGTTGAAAAGTGTGAGAGTTGCTTCCCTTGTATTCGCTGTCTATTATGCATACATGTGTAATGATTACTAACGTTTTATTATATCACAAAAGAATTTAAAATGTGAAACTATAAATGTCGGTGTTTCATCGATGTGTTCTTTTGAAAAAGTTTCAATTTTTATTAAACGGTATAAAAATCTGGGAATTATTATATATACATGTATATATATGTGTGTATATATATATATATATATATATGTATATACATATACATATATATATATATATATATAGGCCTCATTCCTCATTTATGCCTTGATAATGCATGCATATGTTCATGATATTTCCTGCCGCGAGGGGATGCTCCGCTTAGCGGTGCCCTTGTTTAACAGCCAGGGCCGTAAATTACATGGAGGCGGAGGAGGCAGCTGCCTCCTCCAACTTTTGACCTAAAAAAAATTAAAATTTAAAGTTCATTAGAATTTATGTTGTTTCCAATAACTAAGAACATGATACCTCCCTTAAAAAGCATTCCAAATCTTTCTTTTAGAATGAGTTAGTCAAGTAACATCTTAGAAGGCCCTAGAATCAAGGATTTTGCACGAAACGTGTTCAGTGTGCACAAAATGTGCTCAGCGTCTGGGGGCCTGGGCGGCCCCCAGACCCCCGCCTAATTTCCTGCCTCCTCCAAATTGAAGGTTAATTTACGGCCCTGACTGTATTGAGCATAATTGAGAAATCGTGGACAAAAATTAAATTCCATATGATGACATTTATTCATTTTACTAAATTTATATAAATTTATATAAATTTAGTATCCAATTTCATTATTTCTGAAGGTAAAAAAACGTTTGTTTGCAGCAAGTGACTTCCATCTCCATTGAGCATATCTATAACTCTCAGAAATTATATACAAGTTTATCTAGTCAAGATACAGGGCTCACAGCAGTTGTGACCAGTCAACAGAGCTAGCTTACCCATCTCACCTCTGGTGTGTCCATGAGTCAGTGTTTGCCCTACCCTTTATTTTGTATTCTTTGTGAGATTGATCATGTTCGTTATATTCACTTGTTCATTATTCTACAATTGACATTTTTGTCCGACACGGTTGATAATGACAGAGATACTAGAATATCGGAGGGTAAAATGCTCAATGCGATGTGTACTTCTTTATCTCAAAAACAATATTTGTCTCCTAAAATAATGTGGTTAAAATAATATGCTGATGGTGAAAAAGCACTGTAGACTGTAAAAATGGCGGTCTTTTACGAAAGTTTTAATAATACCATGTAAAAACTTTATTAAATTCACATTTCATTATCTCGTAATTACAATTAAGAAAATATCTCGTTATTACAAGATAATTATCTCAGAAGTACAAGAAAAAATCTCATTAAAACGAGATAATTATCTCGTAATTACGAGAAAGGATCTCGTAATGTAAAATAGGTATATAAAACCGAGTTGCACAACTTAGGATTAGTCTTGGAAGCGTTTGATTTGGTAAACTCGAGAGTGTGCGATGTGAGTGATTTTATCGAAACGTTAATTTTGGAATAATCACTGTTTAAATCAAAAAGATACTCATCAAGTTACTAATTTCCAGGATTCCTACTATGTCTCGCGTGCACCATTTCCGGTTAGTGTGATTAATCGGTCACGGTGTTCATTTTTGCACCAAGACAATGTTGTTAAAAAACAGGGAGGATGATACAATCTGATTAAAATCAGCTCCTCGATCCGCTCCTTTATTTCTTTTGATTTGTCGCTACTCGAGCAGCGACAAATCAAAAGAAATAAAGGAGCGGATCGAGGAGCTGATTTTAATCAGATTGGGAGGATGATAGTAATGGAAATGAATGATGATAGTAACGTAAGAACTTTCGTTACTATCATCCTCGCTGTTTTTTTCAACGACAAATTTTCTGTTCATAATTTATGAGCCGTATAAAAGATAAATAACACCTGATCATAATTGTTGCTAGTGTATGATATTTCTTACCTACATATCATTCGCAAATAAACAATACATAGATATAATAAGTAAACGTGGTCTTTCCGGAATTTCCTTCCGCCATCTTGGGATGATAGTAACGATCGTTACTATCATCAGTTTAATACCAGTGATATATGCAATAATCAGAAATACACCGAGAGCAAGTTGTAATTCCCTTGCGGATTCGGATAATGTTGAACAGTGTCATCGGCATACAAAAAATGGTATTTATGAATGTCATTTTTTATTTTTTTTATCTTATTTTTTGAAAGAGGACAAATAACTCATTTTCACCATTCCTTACTAGGTGGTCCTATAAATCATTAATAACGAGAACATTAATGGCAATATAGATCTAGCAGATGATATTGTCCTCCCCGTCAAGCAGTAAAACTCAAATCTGATGCATTGATCACCGTATCTAAATCTAACTAAGCAAAATCAAAGACAATGAGACTGAACAACAACAGCAACCAGGACGTAACAATGGAAGAGTGATTCAGGAAGTTGAAACCTTTGTATAGTGATCAAAGAAGAAGGGACAGGTAAGGAAATGTGCAGAAGAACAGGATATCCAGATTATGGTCAACTACTCAACTTCTAAAAAGTAACCCCCCCCCCCAAAAAAAAAAAAACAGGGTCAAGATCTCGAACTCAAATGTCATATCTATTTTGGTGTAAGGCGCGGCGACCTGGAAGATGACCACCACTAAACACCTTCCTCCACATATTGAGAATGACCTTTAAAGACTACAAAGAGTCAATTACTCAGTAACCAACATGCATGGAAAAGATCAATAACATCATGAAAACAACAGCCCAAGACCAATCGAATTAAAGTTAGATCCTATGATCCGCTCATCTACTATCGAGCGGATCATAGGATCTGATTTTGATTAGATTGGCCCAAGACTGGACACCTGAAGGAAGCAAGGAAGACTGAAGGAAACATGGAGAAGATCTGTGAGGAGAGAAATGTAACATGAAAAAGATATGTGAGGAGAGAAAGAAAACATGGAGAAGATCTGTGGGGAGAGAAAGGAAACATGGAGAAGAACTGTGAGGAAAGAAAGAACTTTTTAAGATTCTTAATAACATGACACCAGGATATATGAACGTTTTAATTTTAGTTTTGTCAGCCAAGTTAGTTCCATGCAGAACAACAAGAAGTGGCATTTTATATTAACCAAAAGTTCGAACTGAATATTATAAACGGTCTTTTAAGGTATCCTCCACAATTTTATGGAATCAGTTGCCCGAGTCTGTCAGAAGCTGTGGTTCTATTACATCTTTAAATCAGCATATTTGCAGCATTATTACTCAAATAAGTGATATATAAATATGTATCTGTTTATTTTTCCCCCAGTGATATCGTGTGTATATTTTATGTGTATATTTTATATTATGTTATCTATTTTTCTATTCTCTCATTTATCTGTCTGTGAATATGTTTTATACAGGACC
This sequence comes from Ostrea edulis, assembly GCF_947568905.1. Classification (NCBI taxonomy): domain Eukaryota; kingdom Metazoa; phylum Mollusca; class Bivalvia; order Ostreida; family Ostreidae; genus Ostrea; species Ostrea edulis. Next base: position 36,027,392 of record NC_079164.1, read on the forward strand.
ACTATGTAAACTAGACATTTGTACTAATTGTGCTATCCTGTCTAAATAAAGAATTATTATTATTATTATATAACTGTGGGGAGAGAGAGGAAACATGGAGAAGATCTGTGGGGAGAGAAAGGAAACATGGAGAACTATGGAAAGAGACAGGAAACAACTGGGATTCAGGTAAAGCCGCCAGGAAATTGTCAAAGACAGAACAGAATGGAGAGGAATTAACCTTCTCTACACTCAGAGACGGAACTGTTGATGATGCTGAATTTGAAAAGAAATCTACAAACTCTGGGTATTCTAGTTTTCTTTTAATGCCACTAATAATTCTAATCGGACTTAGCACTCTTGTCCTTCTGGACTTCTTCGGCCTCCTAACCAACCCCCCCCCCCCCCCCCAACCCCGCGATCCTGCATGAATACAGCATTTCGTTATGACACAATCTGGGGCAAATACCAAACACAAACAGGACATGGGCGTCCAACATATTTAAATTATTTTCAAAAACGAGTCATGTGACAGAAAAACGATCTTATCTTCTGTCTGCAGGTTCAATTTTTTTAATTGCATAATGTATCTATAAGGTTCAATTTGGAAAAAGGGATCGCCCTCGGCTATGTACGAACTAAACTGAATTTATCTATCTCGTCACAATTACACAATTGTAAAGGATTTTACATAATTTTAAGTGATGGTAATAAATCATTAAAAATGCATGTTTTAATAACGCCTGCCGCGTGGGTATGGAGATTATAATCTTAGTTAACACTCGCTAATCCAGTGGATAAAGAGTTTCGATACCCTGATTTGTCAGAATGAATTACTCTATAATTAGTGTCATCTTTTGTTCACCCTAAAAGTGACATATTTAGTTTATAAATCTAATAAAAAGCTCAAATGTATTTTCCACCCCAAAATGTTTCTGAAACAAGGCAGACTAATGTGTTCATAAAAAGCAGAACTGAGTGGGAGGGGATAAGTTCAGAATAATTATTTTTAAAAAAGGATATTTTTCAATGAAATTTATAGCATAAAACATTAAAGATGACTTATTTACGGCACTACTAGGCCTTAGTGATTACACTGTACAGTATAAGTTGGAAATGTCCTTCTTAGATTTCTATCACAATAACAGAATTTACATATGGGATGATTTGTAAACAGTCGGAATAAACCTGCATACGACTTGGAAAGAGAAGAGTCCGACTGGCGATCACTTTACTCTACCTGAATGCGATTTTGTTATTTGAGATGAAAGGTTGGGGATAGAAAACTTAGATCCACTCCAGTTGACTTCGTCTTTTCAAACAAAGGATTTGATTGGCTAACTGAAGAGTTCGGTCCAATCAATATCCTTCTTACAAAGAAAGAGGCAGTATACGTTGCACCATAAGTGGAAAGAATGACAGAGTCGCGTGTGGATTATAGACATAAAAAAAATGAATGAATAACCTCCAGCCTGACGATTCTACTTGGCCAACATGAAGTTGGTATCAAGGGACATCGATAAATACAACGCAGGGTAAAGATTGTTTTGCATGAACTTGTGTATTTTATGTTACATTTTCATCTCGAATTTCCTCAATTATCTGATCGATATTGCATTCGCGTAAGTTTAATTTAGTATAATCAGTGAATAAATTCAACCAGTCTTGTGGGAGAGTTTTTTCCCCACTTTTTCTACCAAAGCTAACTTTTGCAAGTGAATAAATTGTGACATTGAAAAGCACTACAAAGGTACATGATGACAAAACTTTATATGTTGAGTTTTGATTAAATTTAATATCATGTTAAAAGTAGTAGGCCTATATAATATGTGTGTTAACCCATTGACCAATCTACCAAAGACCCATATACTATGTTTAGTGTTCAGTATTTCTCAAATTCTGATCCGTACTGCTCTCCATCTTCATGGAAGATAATGGTGTGGGTTTTTAAACCATTGGCTTGGCCAAGGAAGTTTGTTTGCAGTTAGTATTTTCTTTATGTAAATACTGTTGCTGGCCTTAAGGACACATGCTCTAACAATTTAAAACGAAGTTCACAAATGAAAACGTACCAGTGCAGGGTTCGAAATTAACTCATGTCCGTAAGTCCGAGACTAGTAAAAAAACGTGTTGGACTAGTGAACTCTCTATAGCACTAGTCCGTACGGACTAGTGAAAATCCGGAAATAAATCTTCCAATTGGTAAAGATTTTTAGCAAGATTTGTCTGAGTCTCTTAGATGTTTGAACTTATGGTTGATTACCTGCATGGTCAAGTGTTTGCATGACTATGACAGCCTGATCTTCCAAACAGATGGAGTGCGTTCGAAACCACCGTTCTTCGAACGTGCACAAATTGTCAAATTCCTGCCGATTCCGAACGCCGAGTACACATCACGAGAACATGTTCTAGGTGCAAGAATTGCAAGTAGTGTGGTCTGAGGACATGCACGTTTGTGCACACATGTTCTCGTCATTCGCGACTCTAACACAGTAGTTCATAACACTATAGCTCATGACTTGGTCAATCGAGTGAATTTTATCGACTTTATTGATAAAATTTCGAACTCCTGTGACTCTAAGATCTGAGCACCAAAACAACAGGAGCGTTGATCTCAAACGCACTTATAGACGTTTATAAAAGGATTAACTCAGAGGTTAATATTGTATGCTTCTGAAGATCTTGAATGCGAAATAAAATATGGTGGTCTCTTTTTCTTCTGTAGGTGTCAGAAATTGAATTGTTTGCAACTGTGATGTGTTTGGTTTGATTAAAATGAAGATCATTTTATGATATACTGGACGGACTAGTGAAATGCTTTGCGGACTAGTTAACATCAACAGTGACTAGTTCATATGGACTAGTGCTTGAAAAAGTTAATTTCGAACCCTGCAGTGTTGTATACTAATTTCTTTTTAAGTTGACTCACATATTGAGCTACTCCTTGGCATCGGGTCCGTCCTGCGGATTCACCGCTTCACTACCACCCTAGCTCATGGGCAACTGAATATAGTTTGACTGGCAGTGTGTGTTTTGTTAAATAAAATCAATTCCGTGCACATAGGATTCTTTATAATGTCAATGGAAAGCACACATTGTTTGTGAAAATTATTTTAGAATCAGGCATCGACCTAGCAGATGAGGTTTGCAACTCCTGAGTTAAGAGAAGATGAGACTCAGCGGATATGAATGCGTTTAAAGGCTGAGTTTAAATTTGTTAACATGGTTGATATTTAGTTGTGTATGATATATATATATATTCAATTTTAACAAAACATTAATGGTGAAAGACTAATGAAGTCTATTGATTCGGAAATAATATTTTTAATCACACATGAATACAGTGAAACTTCTTCAAACCGGCCCCTCAGAAAACCGGTTCTCCCTGAATATCAGCCGATTTTCAAAGTCCCGGCAGAAATCTTAACATTTCCTTACAAAGAAAGTCTTACAAAACCGGCCACCCCTGAAAACCGGACATCGGCCACTTTTTAAAGTACATTTGTTAAGAAACATGTGTAATTTACCCTTAACATACCAGCCACTTTTTGAAGACAAGAAAATTTTGGTCAGAGGTTGATCAAGATTGTCCAGGTGTGCAAATTGACTGACCAATGGGCCAGGTGGGAAATTATCCACTGGAGGTGTGAAAAACACTAGTGGCCTCTTTAATTTCTATTATTTACCTGTGCTGTCAAGGGTGTTAATTGACACTTAGCTAATCCAAGAAACCCTTCCAAATCCTGCTCAAAATGTCAAAAACAGTTAAGAGCATATTGAATGAATACAGAATAAAACACCATATTGTTTCACCATACTATCATATGGATATAAGCAGTAGTCAATAAAGAACAAACCCATGACTGTTAATGATAATTATTAAAAGATAGATTAATTTTCTTGGTTTCCATAGACTTAAAATTCCAAAGAAATATTCAAATTACAATTTCATATTTACTACTGTACTTTTGAAAAACGTCAAAACAAAATTGTTAATGACATAAGCGATGAATGTAAACAGAGTTTTTATAGGTAAGAGGAATTCCAATAATAGGCCTCTGTGTTTTCTTTATGTATCCTGTTATAGATTTTCAGTTTAAAATTAGATGATTTCAGCGAGAATATTTCTTGTAATTCATAATTACCTTTAGGTACAAGGGGACTAATTTAATCTCCACCAATAATGGATCATAGATCACCAGATCAAAGTGAACAGTACCTACTTTGTGAATATTGAGATAAAACGTCTATAATTGCTAAATTCTCGGTATACCGGCCATCCCTCTAAACCGGCCGTTTTTTCCGGTCCGAGAGCCGACCGGTTTAGAGAAATTTCACTGTATAAGGAGGGAGGGGGTTAGAACTTGGGTTAGTAAATAAGGACTTCAATATATTAATTTAACTTTCCATGAAAATAAATGATATGACAATTCTTGAAGTAATTTTCTGACAGAATTCTTACAAAAATATATCTGAAATGAATTAACAAATTCTATATTTGCTTTGTGTAAATAAATAAACAACGAACGAATTAACATCATTTACATATGCACATGGTACATATTTGTGCGAATATTTCATGTAAACAAAATGAAGGAAGGGGCAATTAAGATATTTGAAGATTTCAAGAGAATAATTTGTATCGATACCTGCAACAAATTGTGTCTGGGCCGTTACTGTTTTGTCTTTTGATATTTGACATGTACTGATAAGTGATCATCTCATGTAGACGTGCTACATGAGTACCATGGAAAGTGACCTTTGATCTTGAACAACTTTTGAAGCTTTTATGGGTAAATTCCTCAAGTCAATGTGTTGTATTCCTAGTTTGTGATGTAGAAATTCCATAGATATCTAGTTAAGGAAAATACTTATGCATGTACATTTTGTTTACCATACTTTAAAGATTCAGAATTAAAGCTTATAAGACGGTGCTATATATACCTCCCACGCCCCCACCACCACCCCTTGGAAATCGTGGACGAGTCGACTCTGAGGCCCTTGAGGCCTTTAATGTAAATACTTTTTCTAAAGTTCTTCTTTAGTTTTGAAATCATTTGTGTCATCATGTATTTGTGCGTTGCTCTTCACCACTGCAATTCATTCTAAATTTCTCCATAAGTTGTTTCTTGTTCAATTTTGATGATATGAAATCACATCAAATACTGTCTGATGTCCATTTGTATTAAAGCATGTCTTTAAAGATAGAAATTTGTTTCTGTTCCCACCTCTTGTGTGTCCAGGGGTCCATGTTTGCTCAACCCTCTATTTTGTATTGCTTATGGGATTTATGAGATTGATCACTGTTCGTTATCTTCACCTGTCTGTATATAAATTTTAGTACATGAAATTTTAATGTGACATTACAGTGTTTGATAAATAGATGACAATTTTTTAGATGTGTAACCCTCATTCCGGAGGAGGCGGAAGACCTATGGCATGCCTACAATCTGATAATGGTCGACGATACCATCCGGTCCACGACAATCAGGTAAGCTCCCTTTTGTAATTAACATGATTAACAACATTTGATGTAAACTCGCTGTATAAAACATTTAAGTTTCAACTACATTTTATTCATCTAGATGAATAGGATTGTGCAGTAAATTGCGCCTGTTTATACTGCGTACCAGTATTCTTCAATCAAAATTGACAATTTATTTTTATTTAAAGTGATCACAGGTAAAATGAATCTTAACTCAAAACCTGTGTTTTAGGAACATTTTTTTATACGCCCACATAAAAATGCGGGCATATTATGCTATATATACCGCTGTCGTCCGTCTGTCCCTTTTACTTTGTCTTCGCAACTCCTCGTAAACCCTTTTGGGAATTTTTATGAAACTTGGTTCAAAGAGAGATCACAATGTGGAGTTGTGCAAGGGGTATGCTGTCCAATGTTTTTTAAAGGAGTTGTGGCCCTTGGACGTAATTTTTTTCTATTCTACTTTGTCTTCACGACTCCTCCTAAACCCTTTTGGGGGATTTTGATGAAACTTAGTACAAAGAAAGATCACAATATGGAGCTGTGCACATTGCAAGGGGAATGCTGCAGCACTATTTTTGAAGGAGTTAGGGCCCTTGGACTTATATTTATTTTATGCAAGTACTTTGTCTTTGCAACTCCTCCTAAACCCTTCCGTGGATTTCAATAAAACTTAGTACAAAGGAAGATCACAATGTGTAGATGTGCATAGCACAAGGGAATACTGTCCCACTATTTTTGAAGGAGTTACAGCCCTTGAACTTCGATTTGTTTAATGCAAAATACATTGTTATTGCAACTCCTAGGTCAATAATGTATGCGGGCGTATCATGTACCGGTTTAGCGGTGCCCTATTTTTAAAGAAAGTAGCAATTTTAAAATCTAGTGAGTTACAAACAGTAATAAGTAACTTATTTGCATTGGAGAATGATAATATCAAAAAATAAATTTCATTTTTGAAAATACATGAGGGTATGAACTGCAACACTTTACACTTTACACCAGCATACAATCATGCTTCATGAAAAGTAAACTGGCGTGAAGCATTGCTGTTCATACCCTCATTTTTATGCCCCCCTTTGAAAAAGAGGGGGCATGTTGTTTTGCAACTGTCGGTCGGTCGGTCTGTAGACCATGTGTTGTCTGCTCAATATCTTTCGACCCCTTTGCTTGATAACAACCAAACTTGGTACAGGGGTTGCCCCTGGAGAGTTGATGATCCTTATTGATTTTCAGGTCACATGGTCAAAGGTCAAGGTCAAACTGATGGTTTTTACCCCATGTGGTAGACCATGTGTTGTCCACTCAATAACTTTTGACCCCTATGCATGATAACTACCAAACTTGGTACAAGGGTTGCCCTTGGAGAGTAGATGATCCCTAATGACCTTCAGGTCACATGGTCAAAGGTCAAGGTCAAACCTCTGGTCTTAAGCCCATGTGTTGTCCGCTCAATATCTTTTGACCCCTTTGCTTGATAATAGTCAAAATTGATACAGAGGCTTTCCTTAGAGAGTAGATGATCCCTATGGATTTTCAGGTCAAAGGTCAAGGTCAAACTGCTGGTCTTAACCCCATGTGGTAGACCATGAGTTGTCCGCTCAATATCTTGAGAACATTCACTTGATTGTAATGATATTTCATATGTGGGTTGGTTATAAAAAGAAGAGGACCCCTATTGTTTTTCAGGTTAAAAGGTTAAAGGTCAAGGGTCAATCTACTCTGGACATAGGAATATTCTGTCCGCTCAATATCTTGAGAACCCTTTGCTTGACAGACATCAGACTTGGTACACTGGTACATCATCAGGAGAAGATGGCACCTATTGATTTTGAGGTCACATGGTCAAAGGTCAAACTGGACATAAGGAATATATTGACCACTGAATGTCTCAAGAATCCTTTGCTTGACAGACATCAAACTTGGTACACTAATATATCTTTAGAAGAAGATGACCCATATTGATTTTGAGGTCATATGGTCAAAGGTCAAGGGTCAAACTGGAGATAGGTATATACTGTCCGGTCAATATCTTGAGAACCCTTTGCTTGACAGACATCGAACTTGGTACACTGGTACATCTTCAGGAAAAGATGACCCCTAATGATTTTGAGGTCACATGGTCAAAGGTCAAGGGTCAAACTGGACATAGGAATATACTGTCCAGTCAATATCTTGAGAACCCTTTGCTTGACAGACTTCACACTTGGTACACTGGTGCATCTTCAGGAAAAGATTACCCCTATTGAATTTGAGGTCACATGGTCAAAGGTCAAGGGTCAAACTGGACATAGGAATATACTATGTTCAATATCTTGAGAACCCTTTGATTGACAGACATCAAACTTGGTACACTGGTACATCATCAGGAGATGACTACTAATGAATTTGAGGTCACTTGGTCAATGGTCAAACTGGACATAGGAATATACTGTCCCTACAATATCTTGAGAACCCTTTGCTTGACAGACATCAAACTTGGTACACTGGTACATCTTCAGGAGTTGATGACCCCTATTGATTTTTAGGTCACATGATCAATCCACTCTTGACATAAGAAGATATTGTCTGCTCAATATTTTGAATTGATGATACTACTCTCAATTAAATGATGTGTGTGTGTATAACCCTTTTCAATTTTGCACCATGGGGGGCATATGTGTTTTACAAACATCTCTTGTTTATATTTACATTTTGCATTCATTTCTGTCTGAGTTCCCAGCCGTTGAAATAGTCATACTATATTATCTATAGTTGTACTATATTTATCAAGCACATTGTTCACATGATGTCATCCATGGGGAAATGGTTATAATTTCAATTGGTAAAGATATGAAAGGCAAAATCATTGGAAATATAAACATTTTAAATGTTCTAACCTCACTTTATTTCCTTTATTTAGATAATAAGAACTGGTTTATATGTGGTTTGTAACTTGTTAACCTTTTCCAGGAAAGTCCAGACGGAATCGGCCACCGGGAGCGTCAGTGTCAATAAAGTCCGGACGACACTGACCATTAAGATAGAGGCCATCGACTTTGATACTCAAGGATGTGTACTCAGGTTGAAGGGGCGAAATATTCAGGAAAACCAGTATGTGAAGGTAAACACTTAGTAACCAAACCTTGAATCAATGTTGTAGAATTATGTAAATAAGACTGATTTTAATGATGTATTTCACCTTGCAAGATACTCATTTCAGATGGGTGCCTATCATACCCTAGATTTAGAAGTAAACAGGAAATTTACTCTAGGAAAACAGGAGTGGGACAGCATAGCACTGGAGAGAATAGGTATGTGTTTACATTGGATAGAATAGGTATGTGTTTTCATTGGATAGAATTAGTATGTGATAACCTTGGATAGAATATGTACATATTGACTATGAACCTTGATTGTTATTGGTTGTACCTGCATTTGGATTTGTTAATGCTCTGTTAGTGTTAATGACGCTAGGAAATTTAAGAAATCAAAAAGTACAGATGGTATTGTAATTTTTGTGATATTTACACTATATTTCAGTTGCATGCATGTTTTCATTTTTTATCAAAAATCCACTAGTTAATACTTTGTCCACAAAAAAAACTTTTTTTTTTTAAATAAGAACCACACAATTAACTTTGTTTGGCCTTACTGCAGTTCTATCTCGGTCTTTGACTCTACATGATAATGTGTCTTGTCTCTCAGAGATGGCCTGTGACCCTACGCAGCATGCTGACCTGGCAGCCGTTATCATGCAGGAAGGTCTAGCCAACGTTTGTCTTATCACACCAAACATGACAATAGTCAGGGCTAAAATAGAAACGAACATTCCACGCAAACGCAAAGGAAGCTGTACCCAGCATGATAAGGTATTGTTAACTCTGTTAGATTTAGTCACATGATAAGGTATTGTTAACTCTGTTAGATTTAGTCACATGATAAGGTATTGTTAACTCTGTTAGATTTAGTCACATGATAAGGTATTGTTAACTCTGTTAGATTTAGTCACATGATAAGGTATTGTTAACTCTGTTAGATTTAGTCACATGATAAGGTATTGTTAACTCTGTTAGATTTAGTCACATGATAAGGTATTGTTAACTCTGTTAGATTTAGTCACATGATAAGGTATTGTTAACTGTTAGATTTAGTCACATGATAAGATATTGTCAACTCTGTTAGATTTAGTCACATGATAAGGTATTGTTAACTCTGTTAGATTTAGTCACATGATAAGGTATTGTTAACTCTGTTAGATTTAGTCACATGATAAGGTATTGTTAACTGTTAGATTTAGTCACATGATAAGGTATTGTTAACTCTGTTAGATTTAGTCGCTAATAGTACTGGTGATCAAAAATAGGTAGGATGAAGATGCAAGTTTGTTCAAATCAAGTCCCATAGAACCAATAAATTTGTCACTTTTTTCCTTATTTAACAGGTACCTATAAACTTGTATCATTCCCAATGCTAGATACTATTGATTTTTCCCAAGTTTGAGGCTAAATAATGTCCAATAATTCCAATGTTATTTATTACAATTGTTTTGATTGGACAAAAATAAAGCTGAACATCAATAAACCCGAAAATGCGATGTATTCATACACGCCTGAAAACAAAGAACATAGTGCGGGGAAACTATTCAAATTTTTGCAATTGTTAATAAAGTGAATGAATTGGAATTTTAAGAATCAAACATTCTTTTTGAAGAATTTATCGATGTGTAAACTCCGGACATTTTATTCACAAACTTAACATAAAAGTGCTTTGCACTTTTATTCAGTTTGTGAGTAAAATGTCCGGAGTTTACACATCGATAAATTCTTCAAAAAGAATGTTTAATCCTATAGTAACAAACTGCTATAACATCGCAATTCCCATCATCGTAAACCACGGATTATTGTTTCATTCCATTCTACAAATGTTGTAGCAGGCAGTCATGGTTTTGTGGAATATAATGAAACAATAACCTTTGGTTTGTGATGATGCATAATTATACCCCCCGAACGAAGTTCTGGGGGGTATATAGGAATCACTCTGTCTGTCTGTCCGTCCGTCCGTCTGTCTGTCTGTGCAGATTCGTGTCCGGGCCATAACTTCTTTGTTCTTTGACTTAGGCATACCATATTTGGCACACAGGTAGATCACCATGAGACGATGTGTCAAGTACCTTCATGACCTCTATATGACCTTGACCTCAAGGTCAAAATTAAAGGTTTTTTTTTTACAATGGATTCGTGTCCGGGCCATAACTTCTTTGTTCTTTGACATAGGCATACCATATTTGACACATGAGTGTATCACCATGAGACGATGTGTCATGTACCTTCATGACCTCCATATGACCTTGACCCTTGACCTCAAGGTCAAAATTAAAGGTTTTTTACAATGGATTCGTGTCCGGGTCATAACTTCTTTGTTCTTTGACATAGGCATACCATATTTGACACATGAGTGTATCACCAGGAGACGATGTGTCATGTACCTTCATGACCTCCATATGACCTTGACCTCAAGGTCAAAATTAAAGGTTTTTACAATGGATTCATGTCCGGGCCATGACTTCTTTGTTCTTTGACATAGGCATATCATATTTGACACATGAGTGTATCACCATGAGACGATGTGTGGAGTACCTTCATGACCTGTATATGACCTTGAACTTTGACCTCAAGGTCAAAATTGATTATAGGGTTTTGACATAGTCATACCATAAGACATGGGTGTATCACCATGAGACTATGTGTCATGTACATTCATGACCTCTTTATGACCTTGACCTTTGATCTCAAGGTCTAAATTATAGGTTTATGCCATGGATTTGTGTTCGGACTATATCTTCCATTTTCTTCTACAAATGCATACCATATTTTTACACTCAGGAAAGAGGTAATTTATACCTATTAACAACACCCTTTGGGAGATTGGGGTAAGCGGGGGGTATTCTTAGTGAGCATTGCTCACAGTATGTCTTGTTTGAGTTCAGGTTGATATTAAGATAAATGGCATTTGTTGAAATGAAATTTCAATTTGTTCTATTTTGATGCTATTTTTTTCAATTGAATGGAAAGTGTACCATTCCCACAAGGTAAGGGGGGGGGGGGGGGGAATCACTGAATTTATAGCGTAGTAAAAATGAGTAATGCGAGACTCATTATGATCTTCAATTTTCTCTTTCTAGGGTCTGACAAAGTTCTATGACCAGATTGTGCAAGCAATATTACGCCATATCAATTTTGAAAGTAAGTATGTAAGTTGAAACTAGTTTTGCATCATGGGGCTATGAGATTTATGTGTGTGAAATTCCTTTAGGAATGGTAAAGAAAATAGCTGACAATGGAAGGTTCAGCATGTCCTTTGATGGGTAGCACTCTGCTTGGGGCAGAGTGTCAAAACCCCGATAATGAATTGATTTTTAACCATTTTCAAAACAATGTTGAATCTTAACAGATACCTTTTAAAGGAAACTTATTTTTTCCTTTCTAATTTCTCTGAAATGTTATACAAATCCAAATATGGCTTATGATTGTCTGAGACCCTGCTATATCAGTTGCTACCGACGTTCTGAAATTCATGGTCTCGAGTGGTGTTGTAAGTATTTATTATGCACTGAAAATGCAAAGAATTATTGAAGAAGACTGTCAAGGCCCTTGGAACTCTTTATTTTCAAACACTCTTGGCTCTATCTTAATCAAATGTTAATTAAGTTTTGTTTTGTTATCATGGTTTATGGCAATAAAGCAACCTCTTTTCATTGCAGTTGTAAAATGTGTTTTAGTGGCCAGTCCTGGTTTTGTAAAGGTAAGTTTTGTTTTTTTTAAGTCTGTGGTCTTTAAACTATACCAAGAACTTTTTAAAAATAGCAATATGTAGTTGGTTTGAAAAAACCCCAGGAAGTTTATGTGCTTGTGGTGGCAAACAGTAACTTCATGATTTATAGTTAAAAGTATAATTAGTTCTTGTACATTTCAAATATTTAACAATAGATAAACACTTCTGTAATATAAAATTAGAACCAAATTAAACTATGAGAGCTGCTGTGTTGCATTGTTGAGAGTGCTTATATTGCATTATTGAAAGCAGTTACATTATATGTTGCATTATCAAGAGTGGCTTATGTTGCATTATTGAGAGCAGTTTCATTGTGTGTTGTATTATCGAGAGTGGCTTATGTTGCATTATTGAAAGCAGTTACATTGTGTTTTGTATTATCGAGAGTGGCTTATGTTGCAGGACCAGTTTGTGACGTACATGATGGACCAGGCTATTAAAATGGAGTACAAGATCCTTATTGACAATAAATCCAAGTTTGTAATGGTTCACTCCTCCTCAGGATTCAAGCATTCTTTAAAAGGTAAAACTTCATCTCTAACATTTGATGGAAAGGTAATTTCTATATATTCAACACTCTCTCAAAGCTACAGGCGAACGGTTACAATGTGCGAAACTAACTTTAAAGTCCTATAGACTTTCGGTCCATAGTCATTTCATTTCCTATAGACCACAAAATATTCCTATAGACCAAAATTTAACATGCTATATTCAATGTTATCAAAAAATAAATAATAGCCATAAATTCGATTTGGTACTTCATTTATAGTTTAATTAAATTCTTTTTCAATTTCATGCACAAGCTTTTCAATTAGAATTTTGTTTTTTTCTCTCATTTTGTTCCAGCTAAGTTTCACTGTCTGATTCTTCATCTAAGTCACTTCTACTGCGTTTCGTTTTCCCTTAATTTTCTGTGACTTTAGCCTTGCTGGAGCTTATTGTACTGACCGCTTTCCATTTGATTCCAGGGCGTGCACCTTCCACATATTTTAACCGTTCAATAAAGGACATTCCAAATTTGCATGAAAATGGCGACCATTGAAGTAAATATCAAATTGATCCCCACCCCATGTTGAAAATGGAATAATCTGATTCGAATGATTTGTAATTACATTGTGGAACATTTTATTACAGCTAAGGGATGAACAGAAACATCAGCGTAATACATATAAACTGGTATATGTTTAATAAGCGGCGGGAACCAGTTATTTACTCAGAATTCCTATAGACAAGTCCGTCTATAGCTATTTTGATCGTTATAGACCGACTCGATTTTCTATAGACATTGTCTATCGGTCCATGGTTAATTTCGCACACTGCGGTTATTCATAAGTTGGATTACAGATCCATCAATCTTTAATTTTTATGCCTAGGAAAAAAAAAAGATAAAATGCATGTTGCCAAAATAAGAATTTCCCTAGCCGACAATATTAAAATAAGATACAGGTTAATAAAAAAAAAATTGAAATGATCGGAACCTGTATGAAAAATATGGATAATATTTCAACAAATTGATTGTATTTTGACGCTGATTATCAAACTATCGTAGTTTCACTTTTAATATAGATTGGGTTCAGAATACAATTTTGTTTTGGTCATTTTTTATCCAGATATAAACATTGGCTAGAGACAGTGTAACCATTCATTGATTATATGTTTCTGAAACATAATAATTCAGTCAAACAAAATATTAGCATATTCTTATTTTTCAATGTACAAAAGTGTTTCATATTGAAAATTTTTATCTTATTATTTTTTTTTTCTTCAATCAACCAATCCAATTTTAAATAAAAATTCCATAATCCAATTAATGAAAATAAGCTAAGATAGTGTCTATGTATTCTTTTTATAAGTTGTGTAAGCTTTACCCTGCCTATGTTGTGTGTCGGGGTTTCTGCTGAAAATGATTTATCAAATGATTTCTGACTTTTTTATTTAGAGATTTTACAAGACCCATCTGTTTCCTCCAAATTATCAGACACAAAAGCATCAGGAGAAGTCAAGGCTCTTGACGATTTTTACCAAATGTTACAGAATGACCCCAATAGAGCTTTCTATGGGTATGTAGTAAATCAGGTCCTTTAAGAATGTGATACATTTCATACTGTCTTATCATGATAAGTGCCAGTAGTTGTCTCTGATTTAGAATGATTTTGTAGACATACATTTCAATACACACAAATGAACACAACATACTGGAATTAGTCATTAGTACACACCAATACACATAAATAAATGATATTAATAATACATAAACGTGTATACATATTTACAGACTTTTTATTATGGCATTGAGATTTCAAAAAGGTATTTTTATTTTAAAAATAAATATCTTTTTCTTTTACATGTAGGGTTCACAATGTCCATCATGAAATAATTTTTTGTAAAGTTCATATATTACAGATACCCTAGTATTTCATGAATGTTTTTGTGTTAATCAAAAATACTAATTTTTTCCAACTGCAGGGTTAGGCATGTAGAAAAAGCAGTGGAACTCCAGGCAGTTGAGATCTTGCTCATCTCAGATGAACTGTTCAGGTATGTCATATATATCTTAGATGAACTGATCAGGTGTAACATATATCTCCGATGAACTGTTCAAGTGTGACATATATCTCACTGTTCAGGCATGACATATATCACTGTTCAGGTGTGTCATGTCTCATTGTTCAGGTGTGTCATATATCTCAGATGAACTGTTCAGGTGTGATATATATCTCAGATGAACTGTTAAGGTGTGCCATATATCTCAGATAAACTGTTAAGGTATGACATATATCTCACTGTTCAGGTGTAACATATATCTCACTGTTCAGATGTGTTATATATCTCAGATGAACTGTTCAGATATATGACATTATCTCACTGTTCAGGTATGACATATACCTCACTGTTCAGGTGTGTCATATATCTCACTGTTCAGATGTAACATATATCTTATATGAACTGTTCAGGTGTGATATATATCTCAGATGAACTGTTTAGGTATGTCACATGTTTTAGATGTACTGTTCAGGTAAATGACGACATCTCATTGTTCAGGTGTGACATATGTCTCAGATGGACTGATCAGGTATGTCATATATCTCAGATGAACTGTTCAGGTATATGACATATATCTCACTGTTCAGGTGTGACATATATCTCATTGTTCAGATGTGACATATATCTCAGATGAACTGATCAGATGTGTCATATTCTCAGATGAACTATTCAGGTATGACATATACCTGTTCATTACACCTAGAGATGAATCTTTGTGGTACATTTTTTTTTATTTCTCTCCCCCCCCCCCCCCCCCCCCCCCCCCTTCAAAGAAGAGGGTCGTATTACTTTGCACATGTCAGTCGCCAGTCAGTAGACTACCTATTGTCTGCTCAATATCTTGAGAACATTCACTTGATTACATTAATATTTCATATGTGGGTTGGGTATGAGTAGAAGAGGACCATTATTGATTTTCACGTCCAAAGGTCAAATGTCAATCTACTTTAGATATAGGAAGATACTGTCCACTCAATATCTTGAGAACCCTTTCCTTGACAGACATTAAACTGGGTACATTGTGACAAGTAGATGGCACCTATTGATTTTTAGGTCACATGGTTAGAGGTCAAGAGTCAAACTGGACAAGGAATATACTGTCCGCTTAATATCTTGAGAACCCTTTGCTTGACAGACATCAAACTTGGTACACTGGTACATCTTGAGGAGTATATGACCGTTTTCAATTTTCATAACTATTTTTTTGTTTGATGAATTAGATTGTCTGTCCGAGTTATTTACCGGTAGGCATCTTTTCTTAGATATTCGTATCATGCATCAAATCACAGCAAAATTTGGACTCTAGAGTATCTTATTTGCAAACAAAGCACCTTTTTTTATTATTTCGGGAAAAATTTCAAAAAATTCATGTAAAATAATTGAGAGCTTGTATCACACTTTCGATGGTGAAATCATACTTCATAAGAGGTGTTTTTACGAGTCATTAAATAAAATTTTGGTGTAATGAGCTACCTTAAGGGCACTTGATACACACACAAAAATGTAAGCAAGGGTTTATATGGATTTTTTGGTTTAGTTTGGTTGTAATCATTTATACAAGTGTAAAATTCCTTAAAAAGATATTAAGGAAAAGTTGAAATATATCACTCCCTCTCAATGTAACGTTTTACAAATTTTCCCCACTGTTTTGGAGTTCATTCAGAAAACATGGGAATAAAATACATTTTCCATACAGTAAATTATATTCTTTTTTATACTAATAAAAACATAAAATTTAGTTTTCATTTTCATCACTTTTGAAAAAAAAAAAATTTGTATGTAGTAATAATCTGATTTTGTGTTTCATGTCCATTATCATAATTCAATATCCACTTTATATAGAGAAAGAGATAACAAAACTATATAAATTGTAATGCTCAACAAAATTGTCTTTGTGTTTACTTGAAATTTTATTTCTTTGGTATTCTTTGTAGAGCCCAAAATATCGCTCAACGAAAGAGATATGTAAAAATTGTGGACACTGTGAAAGACTGTGGAGGAGAGGTGAAAATCTTTTCCAGCATGCATATATCAGGAGAACGTAAGTTTTAAAATTACTCAAAATGTACTCTTTTCCGCTGGGTCATAATTCCGTGAAATAATTATTGTTTAATCTGCAGGTAAAAAATTAGGCAGATTTCTCGGATTGCCATTGTATGTCTTCGTTGGACTGTAAATTCACCGGGACAAATATCAACGCAAAATTAGTACCTGCGTAAATTAATCCTAAGTGGAAAATAGTACATAAACAGTAATACACACTTAAAACGGTTTGCTTCTATTCAGCACATTTGTAAACGTTTCACATTTTCAACTTCTCAAGAATCACTGTGCCAATTTTAACCAAACTTGACATAAGTATGCCTGTGTGAAGCATTGCAGTTCGTGCCATCACGTATTTTCAAAAATGAAATATACATGTAATTCTTAATGCCGTTCAACAAGGATGCACAGTATATATTACTTCACATTTAATATGATGCCAAGTAAAATAATGTGAATTAGATTAATTCAAATTAAATAATATCCACACAACAATAATGCAAAGTAAACTAATGCATATTAAATTTGTGTGCATTACCAAATTAACAGGAAATAAAAGAAATAAGACTAGATAAATGAAAAAAAAAATTCAAATGTGACTGGCAAGTCCTTTGCATATTTTTTTTGCGAAATGATAATCCAAATTTACCATTACACATGCATCTACATTTAATTCACTTTAGCTTCACTTACTTTGTACAGCCTGTTGTGTCAATGTAGCAGGTGCAGTAACTACAGAAAATATTGTAGAAGTTGCAAAGTCCATTAATGCTAATTTAATAGTCTGCCATTTTATGTTTTTAGAGTTGGGACTCCTATCGGGGATAGCTGCAATTTTACGATTTCCTGTTCCTGATGATGAAGATGAAGATTCAGATGATGATTGATGATGGCTTTATGATTTAGGATATTATTTTTGTACGCCCCGTAACCTCGGTGAAGGACTTCCTAATAAAGAAGTCAGAAGACGATAGTCAATGTTGTGCAAAAAATCTCATATTGTGTTTCTCTGGAAAGAAATACTGAAAACAGTTAATGCTGAAATATTTTTGTTGAATTTTTAACAGACTTGTTGAATTTTTAACAGACTTGTTAAATTTTTAACAAAGAAAGATGTAATTTGTGAGTATCTATTTATTGTTATTAAAATATGTCACTCAAACTTGTCTTTGTACATCTTGCTTCATTGAAAACAAGTTTTAGCTAATCTGGAACACTCCTTTTCATCTACATGGTCCTAGAGTCTTGTCAACCGAGAAACTTAAAGTACATGTAGAAGAAATTCATCGTTTATAATTTGCTAACTTCCATAACTTATATTTTAGTCCCCCCCCCCCCCCCCCCCCCCCCCCCCAAAATATATATACTTTCTACAGTCATTTGAGTTTGTGTTGATGTAAATATAAGTAATGAAGTTTTGTTGTCATTAGGGGATTGTGATCCAAGGTCATGCCAAAGTCACTAGTAAACAAGTGTTTAAAAAATTCAGGTGAGCCATCAGAGATGTTAGCAACGGTCATTATCGTAAAGGTCACCAATAGAATTAAATGTTAAAAAATTATCTTCTTATTGCTTTATTATAGCAAGACACTAGAGACTCCTAGTTAGTCACAGGTTCCTTTGGCTTCGTGATGTGTAGTAACCTTAAGGAGGTATACTACATTGTCATAATGGCTGACTTCCTTTTAAAACACAAATGAAAATATGAGTATCGGCAATATTTGTAATAACATTTTATTGGGTAGCTCAGTCAGTTAACTATATAGCTGCAGAACTGCAGTTCTCGGAGAAAATATTGGAACAGATCAGATCTGTCCCAATATTTTCTCAGAGAGCTACAGTTCTGCAGCTATCGGTTAACGTGTTGACTGCTGGTCTGTAAATCGTGGCTTTGAGTGCAGCAATGGTTTTAAACAAAAAAAATTAACTAAAAATTAAAAGTTTTCAAAATGTCCTCCACTTTTCATCCATATTTAAATTTTTCTGGTGTGTTGTTCCTTAAGCAAAGGTCATTTGGCTGAGGTCAAAGAAGTCATTTTCTATCATTAATAAATGGCCAAGCATTAACTCTGTATTAGAAAAACAGTCGCTGCATGCTCATGTTTTACCAAGGTCACCATCTAAAACCTATATGAAACACCGATGACCCCATCCCAGATAGCATGACTACGTTGGCCCAACGTTGGCTAATGGTTGGACCGTTGGCCGATGGTTGGCGTTGGCTAAACAACGTTGGCCCAACATCGGACCAATGTCAACATATCACGTTCATACTCTGATGCCGGGGTTAGTCGGGAATACAACATTGGCCCAACATTGGGCCAACGTTGTAATATTGTGACTAATTAATTGCCGGAGTATGTTGTCAACACAATGCTGGCCCAACATTGGGCCAATGTCAACTTATCACTTTCATACTGGTACCGAGGTTAGTTGGGAATACAACATTGGGCCAACATTGTAAGATTGTGATGAAATTCGACTAAAAAATAGATTTTGATATCTATATTTATGACACACGCACACACAAATGCGCATGACTCGCATGTTTTGAAGAAGAGGATGATGAGTTAATTAAAATAAGCTACGTATATATAGAATGTATAATTGATTTGAAATATTTATAATTTTTGTAAAATATATGCATACATAATTGATTTCTTTTTTAGAAAACATATTAAAAAATTAACATACATTCAATTATCATTTGTGCAGGGATGAAAATTAACCTTGCATATCAAAAGAATGAACTCAAAAGAGAAAGGTTTAACACATGCAAAGATTACATAAATGCTCTAAAGTGTTGGATTTAGGAAGCAGATTCTAAGATAAGAGCACATTTACTGACCAAGCAATTAGGACAGAGTTTTTCACAGCTTGAGACTGGCCAGTTTCCATGGTAATCTTGATATCTGATATGTTGGGATGGTCAATCCTGTATCTATTTTACGCGTCCAGCATTCTAGCTAATCTCGGAGTTTTACTGAGGAATAACGTGAAACAAGGCAACTGAAAAAGGAAAACTTATTCCGGGGAATCGTTTTTATTGTGAATTCAGATTAAAGTAATACGTCCTGGCATACATATACGGAAATGTAAGTACATTATATATGTATATCTATCTCAAATCAGTTAAATATTTCAGATTTCAAAGCAGAGCCACAGGTTAATACTTTGACTTTTATTGAAAGGAGCTGCTCGAGCAAACCGATTATGTGCAGACGCAACACACAATGAGATAAACAATGTTATCAAAGAGTGGTTCCGGTACGCATGTGACCGTGAAGGAGGTCGAAAAGAAAGAGAGGAAAGAAAAAAAAGAAAAAGAGAGAAACCAAAGCTCCCAGAATGCAACAGAGGACAGTGATTCATAATTGTGGAAGAATTAAAGTGTATGCACATGTATCAGACAAAGAGACAAAGTTAACTTGTTTACACTGGAATGCATTTATTGTTTTAATCATATTTTCATTTGACCAGTTGTTAACACAAATTAAATTCATTAGATGTCTTTTATTTTGTTTTGATAATGTGTAGAAGTTGAATAATCCTTATGTCTCTGGTGGAGATTTTAAAAAAAATGGATAGATTTTCTACTGAGCTCTAACAGTGGTCAACCTTATATTGTAATTGAAGGAGGATTATGAGATTAGTTAATTCATCTGCAAATTGGAATCATTTCTAAAATTTGAATACAATATTTTATTGCTTAAATGAAAAAACAAAACAAATAACCAAATGTGTATATGATGTTCGGCAAACATTGGGCCAATTTTATTTCAGTGATTGGTCAATATCATTAGAAAATGCACACAACATTAAGCCAACCTGTGTATGATGTTGGGCCAATGATGGCCCAATATCACACACACTGGGTCAATGTTGATTCAATGTTGGGCTAATATACGAAAAAGGAACACAACACAGGGCTACTTATGACGTTGGGCCAACGTTGGGCCAACGATGGCCCAATGTCACACACATTGGGCCAACATTGATTCAATGTTGGGCCAATGTCATGAGAAAACTTGCATTACATTGGGCCAACGTTGGCCCAACTCGTTGGGCCAACATTGGGCCGATGAGCAAAATTACATTGGGCCAACGTCATTTGCCAACATTGGCCCAATGTAACTGATTACGTTGGGCCAATGTTAGCTTGCTATCTGGGATATGGCAGCAAAGTATTTATAGTACCCAAAGAAAGGTCTTGTTATAAGGAATACTCATGTAAAATATGAAAGCCCTATCACTAACCATTCAAAAGGTATGGCCAAGGTTATTAAAAGTTTTTCAGAAGTAGGTCAAACTCACAGGTCAAGGATATGAGGTCAAACAATTTGTTACTTAAAATGGGTCTCGTCTATAGGGACACACGTGTGAAATATGAAAGCCCAATCACTAACAACATTTTGTGGACAGGCGGGCAGACCAAAAGCTATATATGCCCCCCGAATCTCCAATCACGGGGCATAAAAAGTGAAATTGCTTCAATAGATATCAGGGAAGCTACTTGAACATCGGACACAACGTCCATTGCCATACTATATTGATTTCTTGTGGACACAATGAAGTTTTAAGATACCCACACTTGATTATGCTTCGTTTCACTCTCCATTCACGCAAATTCCAATAAAATAAATCATTACAGGATCAGAACTCTGCTGTTTTTAAAGGCAGTACAGTGAAACCTGACTAATCCCACTTGCACTGGGAGATATTTTTTGTCGAGATGTACATTGTGTCGGAATAGATGGTGTAAAAAAAACTCTATGAAAATAAGGTTGGAATTCGATTATTACGTCATGAATAAGAGTTTTTCCCGCCATTTTTTAAAAAGAGTTTAATAACTGTTAAATTTTATCCAGATTATTGCTTAGGAAAAGGTGTGCCCATCCGTCGAGCAAAATGCGATTAATATATATTGTGTATTAAGAGAAGACGAAAAATGTATTTGTCATGAATATGAATTTGCTCGACGCATGGGCTGTATATGTTTTCTGAAAGGAAAACGCCCTGAATTTATGAAATTTTTCATTGATTTTGGCAATTTTATGCCAACTTCACGCTCCTGTCATACAACACAAAGCAATTTCGGATCAAATTAAACCTAGTTTTGATTTGCTTATATATTCCTTATTTGAATGCCAGATTTTGGGACCCCTGTACTGAAATCATCTATTTTCTGCGCCAGATGACAGTAGAAACTGTACCTACTTCTTTCACCTGATCATGCAGAATTAATGTGTTTTTCTGATGGTTAACCAAAATCGAGAATAGTTTACCATAAAAGGAACCACTTCGGTTTTTGTTTTTTTTTTTGGTTTTTTTTCTTCATCACATTGATCTAGGCCTAGCCAAGGAAAATAGGCCTATATTTATTTTCTTTCGTTGAAATTTGGCATTTTTGTTCTGTGGAACATATTCTATGCACAAATTAAGGTAAATTCCTATAACCTCTTTTCCCATGATGTAAATGTTGTGCAGATTGGGTAAGAATTACTGATTTTACAAACGCTTACAGGTTTTCATATTAAAGGCATTTCCCGCCAAAATCCTGTTCAACATGACCTTCACCTTAGTAACTTCCGCCCGGTTCTGCGCCTGTGCAATAATCCAATCTCCCGGATGAACGCATGCGCTTTATCAATGGCCGACATTTTGCGCCAAGTTTTTGGAGAAGTAGCGAAACTTTAGCTATTTTCTTACATGTCTAAGCCTTGTGCAATCGTCTGTACAGCCTATTTTTATCAACGATTATTTTTATGTTATATATATGAATTTCGGTTATTATTGATACAGAAATTATCAGAATATCGAGAAAGTTTACTGCGAAATCTTTTTGTGCCTTGGCACGACAAAATGGTGTTTTGGGGTATCTAAGCAAGAGAAGAATATTCACGAAGTTCCACAATTAAGACTTGGCATTGAAAATGGCAACGGTGGAGTATGATCTTGATACCTCTGGTGGATTGATGGAGGTTTGTAAAGAATCGAATAAAGTTTTGACCGTTGCAATTTTATTCTTTCTGTGCATGTGGACACTATCCTAAGCATGAAAAAACCGTCATGGCGGCCATTCGCTGCGCTATTCATCTTTTATTATTATATTGATAAATTTGCAAATAAAAGACACTACTCTCATAGAAAATAATTATAGCATCGTCATTGTTTTTATTTGAGAGCTAAATTATTTCTACAAATGATTTTCGCTCGAAAGCAAGATGTGCAGAAGAAAAATGTGTTTACGTATAGGAAATGCATATACATCAATCAGTTTTTGTAATTTCTTCAGCAAATACAAAAGCTTGTGGCTCCACCTGTAAGTGATGAAGTATTGCGTCGTCAAAGAAGGAAAGAAAGGGAGAGTAGAAGACAGGGGCGAGCTGTCAATCATGATAGCTGTGACAGTTGTAAAGAGGGAGGAGATCTGTTATGCTGTGATTGGTGTCCTGCAGCCTTCCATTTACAGTGCCAGTATGTTTGAACATCACCATGGCATTTTGTTTATTGAATACACATATATTTTTAACGGAGAAAATTAATTTTGAAACTTGTTGAATTATCATGGTAGAAATTTGCACTGAAGGAAAGCTTGTTTAAAATATTCTTTTTTGAATGTCGAAAGACTAATTTGCACTATTTCTCATACAGTGATCCTCCGTTGGAAGAGGATGATGTTCCACCTGGAGAATGGCGATGTCATAGATGTAAAGTTACTCCTCCCAAACCAGAAGTATGTAATGATTCGAGGCTTTACAAATTAAATGATGATTTTTACAGCTATGTGTGTGTAGACATGCTATCAAGATTCCCTCTATTATGTTAACATGAATTACAGATTCTAACTATATACAGGGCTTGAAACTAACTTTTTATGTCACCAGTCCAGCCAGACTGATAGGGTATAATTTCAATCAGTCCGCAGAAAAATTTACCAGTCCGCCAGAGTTTTTCAGAAATAAATAATCATATTGTAATGAGAGCCATTTCCTCTTAAATGCATTGCAGTTGTAAACAATACATGTATGAAGCTTGATAGATAAGTAAATTTATTTCAACAACAGAAAAGAAATTAGAATGTAAATATAAGAAATGAACTGCAATTTTGAAAATACATGAGGGGATGAACTGCGACACTTCTTGCTTCCCTAACTTGCTTCATGAAGTATGCTGACATGAAATGTTGCAGTTCATACCCTTAGGCCAAATAAAAAAATATAATTTGTGGTTCCGGTTACCTGACCGCCCCTAGTTTTTACCCCCCGAGCCTAAATTTTTTTTGACTGTTTCCGAAATCAGTTGCCGTATTTTGCTGAATATAATGCACACTTTTTTCAAGATTTTCTTTTATGAGAAAGGGTGCATAATATATACCACTATACATATTATAGGTTTTTGACCCATTTTCCCTCAGGTGAAGCTTGATTGTAAGTTCATTCATAGTCAATATATAGATACTGCTAAATGCTAAGCTGACTCTGTAAATGCTTACTACAAGCCATCTAACATTAGACAGAAAGTGACTTAGAACTAAAGAGTGCTTATATAAACAATAGTGCAAATTTCAGGTTGTTTGAATATACTTCACTGCAATAATGTAGCCCTATCCGATTTTTTATAACCCCGAACAAAGTTCCGGGGGTATATAGGAATCACTCTGTCCGTTCGTGTCCGGGCCATAACTTCTTTGTTCTTTGACATAGGCATACCATATTTGGCACACAGGTGGATCACCATGAGACGATGTGTCAAGTACTTTCATGACCTCTATATGACCTTGACCTCAAGGTCAAAATTAAAGGTTTTTTACAATGGATTCATGTCCGGGCTATAACCTTTGTTCTTTGACATAGGTATACCGTATTTGGCACACAGGTGGATCACCATGACACAATGTGTCAAGTACCTTCATGACCTCCATATGACCTTGACCTCAAGGTCAAAATTAAAGGTTTTTTTTACAATGGATTCGTGTCCGGGCCATAACTTCTTTGTTCTTTGACATAGGCATACCATATTTGACACATGAGTGTATCACCATGAGACAATGTGTCAGGTACCTTCATGACCTTGAACTTTGACCTCAAGGTCAAAATTTATTATTGGGTTTTGACATAATCGTACCATAAGACATGGGTATATCAACATGAGACTATGTGTCATGTACATTCATGACCTCTTTATGACCTTGACCTTTGATCTCAAGGTCAAAATTATAGGTTTATACCATGGATTTGTGTTCGGACTATATCTTCCATTTTCTTCTACAAAGGCATACCATATTTTTACACTCAAGAAAGAGGTAATTTATACCTATTAACAACACCCTTTGGGAGATTGGGGTAAGCGGGGGGTATTCTTAGTGAGCATTGCTCACAGTACCTCTTGTTTATTCTGATATTTTCAGGATAGGGCTACAATTCCATAGGATCTCTGTAATGGTGCAAAATAATTTTATGAATAACCAATAATAAGCTCTGTGTATTAGTCCCAAATGTTGTTTACACCAAAAAGAATACCAACTTTGTGCTTGGGCATGTCTAATAAAGGTGTTTTTCATTTAACATGTGCAGCATGTAAAATTCTTCATCTGCTCCACCATGCTTGTTATCATGAGATCTGGTAGATGGATCTACTGAAAAACTTAAACATTGACAATCTGCACGAAAATGTAGTTACTTGAGCCACTTTGACAAAGAAAGGAAAATCATATGGTTGCAGAGAGAATTTACACTCTGCTGTTCGTTTTTGAACTTGATATTTAATCTGAACCTTTTTAATACTGACGTAATAGCTTTCTCTTCCGCACTTGTCCATTGATGTAAGTACTACCTTATATGGCATATGCAAATGACTTGACAATCGGAAGTTGAAACTTCAGTACATCAAACATGGCACACAAATATGAATTGAGAAATTGGAATATATCGAAATTGTTGAAAGCGGTAGAATAGAGTCTCACAAATAGTAAGTTGCAGGTGGTAAATTTATGTATTGACTAAGAAACATAGAATATCATTTTATTTATGTAAAGAAAGTCAGCAAATGTTTAGAATGATCGAAAATGTTGCGGGAGTGAATCACTCCTGCATTTGCACCATTACGGAGGTCCTAAGGAGTTTTAGCTCTCTCCCAAAAAAAAAAAAAAAATCGGAGAGGGCAACATTATTGCAGCTAGAATATACCGAGCAATGACCTTCCTCTTTTTTTTATTTGAAAAAGTTGGATAGATTTAAAAACTTGGAAGGGCTTGAAAACAGTACTCTGGTTGAAATATCATTTATTCCTACTTTCAAAAACATGATTTTGGCAAATGCACTGATTTCTTCTTTTTTTTCTGGATTAATTTTTTTATTTGAAATAAAATATATATTTCAAATAAAAAAGTTAATACAGTAAAATATATATATCTCAAAGTCCGAGGGACTTTGAAAAAACTTAGATATCCGGGGGTTCGAGATATCCAAAATCAATCTTGAATATATTTTTTTGAAGGAGGATATTTGATGCATAGTATGGGATTTGCATTATAAACAATAACCCTGTTGCCATTTCTTATAGTTGATAAGTTGATAAAATAATGTTATGGGATTTCAAAGACAAACATTTCGTTGTTTTTTTTATATCTATAAACATCCCATTGAATTCACAATGTGTTTCAAAATTAAGATGATTGTGCAAATTTGTATGCTTACTTTACTGATATTCAGGCTCGACTGGGATGTAGCTATTGCGTTGTTTTAAGAAACAAAAGACGGATATTTAAAAAGAACTTTTAAATGTTTATTAAATACAATATCTTATTAAAGGACACATCTCATGTTTTCAAAGTACACAAAATTACAAGCATTTTGTCTTCTTTACAAATGCTTATAGTAATTAATTCTAATAATTCATTCGCCGAAATTTTGCGCTAATTAACCACAAAACAGACTTAAATCTTAGCCCCGTTTTCAAAAAGTTGAGTTAATGAAGTAGGTAGTCGCGTGGTACAGTGACACCACATGCGCCCTTCGGATTGTGAAAGTAGTGTGATATTATTATAAACTGCTTTTAGGGGCATAATTTATTCACCACGGGCAACGTTTAAATCAATGTTGACAAATTTTCTGAGTTTTATGTTTTCGCCACCAGTGCATGCATTATAGCGATGTAAATACCCAAATATAGGGAGGAAAGCGTGTTTGAAATCAGCAATATTGCGAGTGAATAATGTTTATATGGGTCGCTGTCTACAAACTGTTTGGTAATGTTATTCCTTTATACATCTGTAATTGGTTTGCAATTATTATTTTGGGATTAGACAAATTACAATGTTAACATTGTTGACATCTAGACCCTAGGCAAA
The DNA here is from genome assembly GCF_947568905.1 of Ostrea edulis. NCBI lineage: Eukaryota > Metazoa > Mollusca > Bivalvia > Ostreida > Ostreidae > Ostrea > Ostrea edulis. Next base: position 36,054,607 of record NC_079164.1, read on the forward strand.
GCTACTGTCATGGGTGCATTTCGGAAAGGAAAAGAAAAAACACACAAATCAATAAAAATCATCAAATTTAAAGTGGAAATCACATTATTTTCATTTTGTTAAAGCAATCCTATTATTATTTTTGAATTGTGATCTGCACGTCATTTGGAAGTGGGAGCACGGCATTATACTGACGCACTCAAGATGTTAGGAGTTCAGTGAGGAAATAGTTTTATAATTCAGTTTAAAGTTAGGAAATACAATATTCTATTATTTATATAATTAAAAGTTCAATTATTTTGTATCTTTAAAATTTTTGTAAATCTACCCGTTGGTAGAAACTGGAAACACAAGTTATACCGGGTATGTTGTTACAAGGTGAAGGTTAATTGATCCGAGTGTGTATTGAATTTGAAGACCAGAACAGAGTTATGTAGTGTTTAACTTCGATATATCCATTTTCTAGCAGTTTATCAGGTTCCCTGTCCAAGCGGTTTTTGAAAAGGTGACTTGGTGTTTTTTTAAAGGTAAAGTTCTTGCACCAACAAAAAATTATCCACGTCTCTTTTCTCGAACCTTCCTTCGAAAAATTGAAAAATCCTTTTTATCGACATCTAGTACACCCGAGCACGGCACAAAACATCTTAATGCAATATTATTTACAAGCCGTTAATGTGATAATTGGTTTTTTTTGTCGATTAAATCTAATCTGTTCATGAAATGGCTAATGGATGTTTTCAAACCCGAGGGCGCATATGATGTCAGACGTAATGGCGCGTAAAATAGTGAAAGTAAATATGCATATCGCAAGATGTTGAATTTCATCACTTTCAAACTTGAAAATTACACAAAATAATTCATTTAAAACACATTTGAAGTAGTTTTAGTCATGAAAAGATTTAAATTTTCTGAAAAAATGAAAAAGTTTGGAAACGTGCGTAGTGTCCTTTAAGTACAACTAATACACATGCTATTTTATACAATACTACAAAGAATATTTGAAATGTTCTACAATGTTTCATTCAATGAACTTTTCTGACAACATTCAAGTCCCTGAAGTACAGCGTGTTGGAGGATTGTTAACTGCAACTCTTCTGTAGTAATGCGGTGATCAATTCTCTGAATTCCTGGAACAAGTTCTTCTGTATTATCAGACATTTTAATCCAGTGCTGTAAAACTTCAACAACATGTCTGTTGTAGTTTTAATGATGAAGCATGTATTATTAAATGCATTATCATTATTATGAGCATTACCTTCAAGCGCACTTCGACAATTTTGTGCATTTATCTAACCCACATGTTAACTAGTTCTAATTGTAACGGGGACCGTTACAGATGTTCCCCAAACCTCCCCCAATTAAAAAGTGATGTACTTGTGAATCTATAGCAAAAAATCATTTTATTTTAGCCTTTAATTACATGTAGTAAGTTCAATATGGTCATTTCAGTACCAAAAAATGAAAGAAAGCGTTGCACGCGCATACACGCGCACGCGTGTATGAATCCAAATTTTTGTTGATGTCGTTCAACAGGCATGTGTATCATATACCCACAGTGTGAATTTCATAACGTTTCCACCAAATATAAGGAAGTTATAGCGATTTTAAAATCGTCCAATCAGAATTCAGCACACGTGCATGCACGTGCTGAGCAGTACTTCTAACCACAGCAATTTGTAAGGAGTACCAAGACACATCTAAACCATTAATATCAATAGAATTTGACGAAAAACAAAAACGTTATCGTCCTTTAAAAATTGAACATTTAAAAAACGTTGCATGCGCGTGTGCGTTGGCATTTTTTTGCTACACCAATATATAGATACACATATTGTCTACGTATGCTGTGAATATCATCTCATTCGCTTCATAGATAAGATAGTTACAAACGTTTTAGTATTATCCAATCAAAATGAAGCGCACGTGCATGCGCGTGCAAATTGGTAATTTTGACCATGCAAATCAGTTAAGGGTCTCAATATCTACCTATGATATGAATTTCAAGCCATTTCAATGAACAACAAAAAAGTTAGACTGATTCCAAAGTTAGTGTACAAATTTTGTAATGCACGCGCATGCGTGCGCGTGCTGACAAAATAACTATTATTTTTCATATGTACAAATGATATACTATCATCCTATTTAGGTTTTATATCGCTTCCTTCAATATTCTGATTTTCCATTTTTATACCCCCCGCAACAAGTTGTGGGGGGGGGGGGGGGGGTATACTGGAATCGGGTTGTCCATCTGTCCGTCCGTCTGTAGACGCAATGGTTTCCGGACTCTAAAGCATTATCCTTTCCACCTACCGTCACCATATCATACATATGGACTACCCATGGGATGAAGATGTTCCCTATCGATTTTGGGGTCAAAAGGTCAAAGGTCAAGCGCACTGGACATCGAAGAAGCAATATGGTTTCCGGGCTCTAAAGCGTTATCCTTTCCGCCTACAGTCACCATATCATACATATGGACTACCCATGGGATGAAGATGTTCCCTATCGATTTTGGGGTCAAAGGTCAAGCGCACTGGACATCGAAGTAGCAATATGGTTTCCGGGCTCTAAAGCGTTATCCTTTCCACCTACAGTCACCATATCATACATATGGACTACCTATGGGATGAAGATGTTCCCTATTGATTTTGGGGTCAAAGGTCAAAGGTCAAGCGCACTGGACATCGAAGTAGCAATATGGTTTCCGGGCTCTAAAGCGTTATCCTTTCCACCTACAGTCACCATATCATACATATGGACTACCCATGGGATGAAGATGTTCCCTATTGATTTTGGGGTCAAAAGGTCAAAGGTCAAGTGCACTGGACATCGAAGTAGCAATATGGTTTCCGGGCTCTAAAGCGTTATCCTTTCCACCTGCAGTCACCATATCATACATATGGACTACCCATGGGATGAAGATGTTCCCTATTGATTTTGGGGTCAAAAGGTCAAAGGTCAAGCGCACTGGACATCGAAGTAGCAATATGGTTTCCAGGCTCTAAAGCGTTATCCTTTCCACCTACAGTCACCATATCATACATATGGACTACCCATGGGATGAAGATGTTCCCTATCGATTTTGGGGTCAAAAGGTCAAAGGTCACGCGCACTGGACATCGAAGTAGCAATATGGTTCGGTTTGTCATGCCATTTGTTTTTTACACTCAGAAAAGAGGTAGTTTATACTTATTACCAACACCCTTTGGGAGATTGGGGTAAGCGGGGGGTATTCTTAGTGAGCATTGCTCACAGTACCTCTTGTTTGTACCAAAATTGCAATGCATGTGCGCGCGCGTGCATGCACGTGCAGACAAAATGACTATCACTATGCACATCTACAAACGCTATACTATCATCCTGGAAAGTTTCATATTGATCCCTTTTGTAGTTTCTGAGAACACTACCGGACAAAAAAGTACCGGAGAAAAAGAATAATAATAATAATAACTAGTACTTATTGTAACGGGGACCGTTACAGATGTTCCCCAAACATTCCCCCATTTAGTAAGTGGTGACATTTATTTCCGTACAAGTTGTTTTGACCATTGCAAAGTGTGTAGCATGTGAATATATAACTATCTTATAACGTTCAGTCCATTTCATACTAGTTCAAATCAGTTATAAAGATCTGAGAGTTTTGTGCACGTGCACGTACGTGCATGCACGTGGATATAAATAATTCGACCATCTCGATACATTAGAAGTCTTACTATATGAGTACAAGAGAAGTTTCACAGCTGTTCAATGAAAAACGAGAAATTAACGGCAACTCAAAACTACAAAGACTGAAATCAATGCACGTGCATACACGTGCGCGTGAGTACCACACAGCAATTTTGTTGATGCTATTCAATAGACATTTGAACAATATACTTGCTATATGAATTTGGTATCGATTGCTTCACTCATAAGAAAGTTATTGGGATTTCAAAATCGTCCAATCAGAATTAAACGCACGTGCATTCGCGCGCAGGGAAGTGATTTTGACACTATTAATAAATTGATAGGCCCAAAACATACCTGCAACCTAATTTTCAAACCTATTCATTGCAATCTCAAAATGTTATAGACGAATACTTAAATTTAGACGTAAAAAATTACAATGCACGCGCATTCACGCGCACACGATTTTGATAATGGAAAATTTGTTGACACCATTTTATAGACATTCATATCATAGATCCTCAGGGTAAATTTGAATTCGTTTCAGTTTTTAATTCAATAGTTATGACCATTTTAGTACCCGAAAAATGAAAGAAAGGATATGCACGTGCATACACGGGCACGTGAGTATGACTCAGCATCAATGTTGATGTCATTCAATAGACATTTGATAGATATACTTACAGTATAAATTTCATATTGTTTCCATCATTTATAAGAAAGTTATGGCGATTTGAAAATCGTCCAATCAGAATTAAGCACACGTGCATGCACGTGCCGGATAGTTATTATGACTGTTTTCGTTTGTTAAGAATATCAAGATACATATACAATACAAGTTTGAAAAGATTTTGACAAAAAACAAAAAAGTTATGGTCATTGAAAGAATTGAATATTCAAATGTAAATGCACGTGTGTGCGCATGCGCGTTTTCAAATTTTCTAACATAGATTTGTAGATGTTTACAATGTTTACATATCCTGCAAATATCATTAAATTTCCTTAATTTACATGAAAGTTATAAACGGTTTTGTCTTATCCAATCAAATTGAAGCACACGTGCATGCGCGTGTAGAATTGAAATTTTGACGATGCCAAACGGTTAAGGGTCTCAAGTTATACCTGCAATATAAATATCAAACGATTTCATTGAAAAATAAAAAAGTTAGACGAATTCCAAAGTTTGTAAACAAAAAATCCAATGCACATGCATGCATTTTCAGACAAAATGACGTTCGTTCCGCACATCTACATAGAGTATTCTATCATCCTAAAAAGGTTTCATCTTGATCCCTTCAGTAGTTTCTGAGAACACTCGTGGACAAAAAAGGGTGACAAGAATAAAGAAAGAATAATAATAATAATAAGAAACAGAGTAAAACCAATATGTTCTCAAACTTTGTTTGGGGAACATAATAATAATAATAAGAAACAGAGTAAAAACAATATGTTCCCAAACTTTGTTTGGGGAACATAATTAGGGCTGAAACGATTCACCGAAATATCGGTACTGTTCAATATAAACGCTCAATTCAATATTCGATTCATTGCCTCTATTTTTGGTTCGATACGTTTATTACAAACGAGTTCAGTAAAATACATCAGTCTCGGCCAGTACATATTATTTCTACCTGCATGAGAGACAAAATAGCGTCAAATAATGTTCAAACTGTTGTTTGCCTTGAGGTTGACGAAAATTATAATAAACTATATCAGTTTAAACTACAGCGAACAGGCATCTCACTGTTTGGCAGTTTTGCTTTTAAAATTATGATTTTGAATCTTGATAATTTTTCTTCAATGTTATTATTGGTTTCTTCTGTAAATTGTATTTTATTGAAAGTATTGAATCGTGTCATAAGTATTGCAATATGTATCGTATCGTGAAGGGGGCATATCGTTTCAGCCCTAATGTTAATGATATAGCGTGTATCATTCAAAACACCATCCCTGGAATCGGTCGTGTTAGTTCATAATTGGTGGTGGACTTAATCCGTAATGTTGGAAGGCTTCACTAATCCTTCAAGCTGTTGAACCAATTATTGCGACCTGGGTCTACTCGAAAAAGGCGAGCGTGGATTAGTAGTCATTATAATTGGTGTAGCCGCGGACGTGAATGTGTGACTTAGCGACGCCAGGTATGGTAAGCAGAGCGTAAAATTGATTGCACTTCGAGATAAACCAGGTGAATTTACGGCATGGGACCTTGAATTTACTTTGACCTAAGCGGGGTATTCGAGATTACCGTGTTCAAAATATCAGAAGTTTTTTAAATCATTTATATAGGGAAAACGGCCGGGACCAGCAGTCGACTTCGACTCAAGCAGGATATTTGAGATAAACCATATTCAAGATACGGATATTTTACTGTATATAAGAATTGTCAAAACTAAGGTCATCCCTACCAATACGCAAGTTCCGAGTTACCCAAAAGTTATTTCCCTTTGTCGAACTCTTTCGCATTTTATGACGTATGGTGGGTACACAATGTATGTCGGAACTTCCGTATTTTGATAGGTATATATCACACCATATATAAATGGTACATGCAAAGAAGTCAAAGAAAATTGTGTTTCCATATCATTAAAAAAAAAAAAATTTAAAAAAAAAGAAGATAAAATCCCTACCTACCTACCCTATTTTTGAAGGGAGTGTAACCAAAACCACACATATTATTTTATTTGGCCTTATATTATCAGAAATGAAATTTTTATGTTAATTAAACTTTCGGATTCAGAAAAAGTTCCAGTAATTTTTACTTGCCATGTGTGCAAGAGAATTTTCATAACTGGTTGTCCACAAATAAAATTACTTGCAATTGCGAGTAGGTGAGTGGTTATTTGCAATGCTAGACTTTCAAGGACTTTAATGTTTGATAAATATTAAATCTTTCTGGCTGTTATGTATTCAATGAAAACATCAGGAAATTTGTTAATCTAATTTTCATGACTTGAATTATTCTAAAAATAAATACTGTAAAGTGTAAACCAACTTTTATTAGCATGCGAGAAATTTTAACGAGAATCTCGTCGTTGCACATATTTCTCATCATCTTTTAATGTTTCTCATATTTGTCTATAAGATTATCTTGGTTGTGGAAACTGGTAAATTGTGAAATAAAATTGTTGCAAGTAAAAGTTGTTTGCAGTACCTACCTACCCACTTTTAAAAATGTTGGTTAGAGTACATCAAACAAAAATAAATTACTAATAGAACTTCATATAGTGGTCACCTGTGAATCATGGTCAACGGTAATCAAACCGCCATTTTACCCTGCCTTTAGTAGTTGTATCGACTTGTCACATAACCCACATGTATTATTAGATGGTTTCTACTGTTTTTTATGTAAACAATATTGGAGACTATTTTAATAGTTGTAAATGCAATTGAATTACATGAGTTTATATTAGTTGGTTTTATGAACTAATGCAAGAGCATTGATCATCATTCTTTATATCATGTAAACAAAGTTTCCATGAAAACGTGTAAACTGACCTACTTTTTATCGCATAGCATGAGTAAAAATTATTTTTCATTTCTTTAAACTAGTTGTTTCTTGTTACTTTAAAGTAAAAGAATTTATGTTTGTCTGGTTCTAAATTCACCCATTCAGGCAAAAGAGAAGAAAGTAAACAAAAATGAAATGAGGAAGATGTGTATTTATGTGTAATATTTATAGGTGGTTGTGTGTGTGTGGAAAGAGAGGGAGTTTGCAAGAAACAAATTCATATTTACGTAATGGTGAGAATCTTGAATGTGAATCAAAATTATTATTCAGAAATTTGTAATGTTGACTGTACTGTTATACAGCCACCTATAAAAGAAAAAGATGATGATGCCTGTTCAACCAAAAGCAACAGCAGTAATGCAAGTCGTGGAAAGTCTCGACCACAACCCCCAGTCCCTGCCATTGAGGAGATGGTGGAAGGATCCATTACAGAAAACCTGACTCCCCTACAGAGGCTTGCCAGAGCCGCTCAGATGATGAACCCAGTTCAGTTTGATTTACCCCGAGACATTGCTTGCACCACACCGTTACCTGGTAAACTGACTTATTATGGAGATCTGAGGTGCTAACTTGCTCATTTTTGAAGGGCATGAGTAGTTTTTATTTCTAGAAATACCCTAATCATGGAGGATGTAGTACATGTACTTTAAATTCTGATTTTTGTACACTACTTAGGGTCGGAATAGCACTTGATGAAAGAATGAAGGTCTTGTGCTTGAAAATCATAATACCAATGCATGTTAGTTTTTATCCACAATACACACAGTGTGGGGTCCTTCTTACCAAATGTTGACTGTATGTCAGTGAAGTAGCAAGGAAAGAGTATTATGATGTAGGAATCAGTTTTATGTGTATACAACTATTGTAAAAACATTATTCTTTAGTGGTGTTTGAAAGTACAGGTCCTAATTACATCTCAAAGTACAGGTCCTAATTACATCTCCAAGTACAGGTCCTAATTACATCTCAAAGTACATGTAATTTTGTTGTCTGGATGATTCACAATGAAGTATGATTGATGTAGATATGGTTAGTGATGTACCAATTAACGCCGACTTTTGATTGTCGGTCGCTATAACTGAAACGATGTGTATAATCGATTGCCATTTCGAAAATCGCTGACGTCGGTATATTTTTTTAAGAATACGAATATTCCTGTCGCGACTTAACTAAACCCCAAAATGGCTGACGAAGCTGAATCGTCCAATAAAATTGAATATTGTTTTTAATGTCCCTCTTGAGAATCTTTCACCCATATGGAGACATCACCATTGCTGGTTAAACAAGATACAATCAATCAATCTTATGATTTTATTCTAATTAACTTAATATTTAGGGTAAAAAATAAATTTAATATATTTATGCCATAAATTTGAAATGAATAAAATTCAATTATTTTTCAATTAATCAATCGAAAAGGTGCATCCGATTAATCCGATCATCTATTAATTATTTTTTTCCCCGATTGCCCATCACTAGATATGGTGTATTATGGGAGATTTCTTGAATTATGTATCGCATCATCCTGGACCCGGGGGGGGGGGGGGGGGGTCTATCCCCAGAGTATTATGATGTTAGGCCTTGTTAGCCTTCTGACTTAATGTCCCTGCTTAGTATATAACATTTAGCAACAATTTAAGAAATTTCAAACCCCTTTTTAGCTCACCTGAGCCAAAGGTTCAAGTGAGCTTTTCTGATAAAAATTTGTCCATTGTCTGTCGGCGTAAACTTCCCATTTTCATCTTCTCCAGAACCACTTGGCCAATTTTAACCAAACCTGGCACAAAGCATCTTTGGGTGAAGGGCTTTCAAGTTTGTTCAAATGAAGGGCCATGCCCCCTTGAAAGGGGAGAAAATCACAAAAATGCAAATATAGAATGGGGTCATTTAAAAATCTTCTCAAGAAGCACTGAGCTAGAGGAGCTGAAATTAATATAAATGCTTCCTGACATAGTGCAGATTTAAGTTTTTAAAGTCCTGACTCCTGGGGTAGGATGGGGCACAATAGGGGATCAAAGTTTTACATACAAATATATAGGGAAAAAATCTTCTCAAGAGCCTAGGACTAGGAAAGTACTAATTTACATGAAAGCTTCCTGACATAGTGCAGATTCAAGTTTGTTGAAATCATCTCCCCCCAGGGGTAGGATGGGGCCACAATAGGGGATCAAAGTTTTACATACAAATATAACGGGAAAATCTTTAAAAATCCTCTTCCCAAGAACCATTAGGCCAATGAAGTTAACATTTACATGAAAGCTTCCTGACATGATGCAGATTCAAGTTTGTAAAAATCATGGCCCCCATGGTTAAGTTGGGGCCACAATAGGGACCAAAATTTTACATGAGAATATAAATGGAAAATCTTTAGATACAGGCCAAAGTGACTCGGGTGAGCGATGTGGCCCACAGGCCTCTTGTTTCAATTGTTATTGTAATGCACCATATTAAAAACTTGACACACTAAGGATATTATTTAAGTCTAATTGAAAACATGTCCAAAAAAAAAAAGTTTCCAGAGCACTTGTATATCCTGATATGTAGTAACTTGATTATACCTTCTTTATATACTCAATTTAAATTTCAAGGTTCAAGTAAAAGGAAATGGTGGGGCAAAGACAGAAATCCGAATAAAAAGTTTGTTCATGAATTAGATAATGGAATGGTGCCTCTACCAGCCAAGTTGTGCTTCTACTGCAGCAAGTAGGTGTAAAATTTGTTCTCAAGGAGATTGTTCATTATAAACAGTAATGTGATTATAGACTTATTGGAAGAAATAACGCATTTATATCATGCATTTAGTAATGAGTTACATTTGTTGTTATTGTGATAGGAAACTTAAGTGACGGACGACTATTTGATATGGTTTGGTATCAGTATGTGAATATATTTCTGGTTTGCAGGAGCTGCCGTGTAGGAGCACTTGTTCAATGTGATTACTGCCCCTTGTTGTACCACATGGACTGTCTCAATCCTCCACTTACTTCTCTCCCAACCAACCGATGGATGTGTCCAAATCACCCTGAAAATGCCATCGTAAGTTTCAACAAATTAAACCATAGGGCTGAAACGATACGATATGTATTGCAATGTGTATTCAACGATTCAGTATTTTTAATACGATATATTTTACTGAAGAAAAATTTAATTTTGAAGAGTCACAGTCTTAATTTTAAAAGCAAAATGTTTTCAAACTGCCAAATGGTAAGATGCTTGTTGGCTCTGTATTTTAAACTGATTAAGTACATTATTGTTTTTGTCAGACTTGAGGCTAGCGACAGTCTGACCTTTATCGGACACCATTTTGTTTCTCGTGCATGCATAAATAAAATGCACAGGTCAAGGCCAATATATTTTACCGAACCCGATTCTAAAAAGTGTATCAAATCGAAAATCGAGGCAGTAAATTTAACATTGAGTTGAGTGTTTATATTGAACATTATCGATATTTCGGTGAATTGTTTCAGCCCTACCTGAAGTTGACCTCAACAACTTGCCTTTGAATACCATTAACAGCTGGAATTTTTTTTCACAGGATGAGCATTTATTAAAAGGGGTCAGTCTAACGGAGCGCATAAAATTGTGGGATAAGTTCAATAGCCGCATCAATCAGCACACCGTGAAACTGAACTTCATGAATAAAATCCACAGAGAGAGTCCCCCCTTTAGGATCAAAATAAAACACCCAAAGCGGAAATCATTAGCGGTAATCATAACCTCATCTTGTATTATTGTGTGCTTTGCTACATGGATTAATACATCTGCTTAAAGTATGCATTTTAATGGATAAGCATCCTATAGTTTAATGCTAACATTTTACAGTCTGTTATGTTGTGGGTTTTCTCTTCCATTAGATTCCTGAAGCAATCAAACTCCATTATCAGTACCCCCCGCCCATGCTTCCCAGCATGCCAGATCCCAGCACTGCAGCAGTAATGGAAACCGACGAGAAAATGGAACGAATCCCAGAAACCACACTGGAAGATCAAGAGGAGGTAATTACTAATACTAGATCAGCCAAACCTCATTATCTCAAACTCGATTGGAGCTGAGAAAAAACTTTCGAGATATCCAAAGGTTCAAGATATCGTATAAACAAAATTTTAAGCGAGGATTTAATTTCTGCATTATTTGCAAGGGTGATGAGATCGCTAAAATTTAATATTGCTAACAATTTATTTTGTATTGTAGGTAATAGTTATCTTTCTTGGAATTAAAAAGTCTCTAAAATTGGCTCTCGCTAAAATATATGTACCCATTTTATGGGGAAATTGCTGAAAATATGGAAGTTCAATTGTATATAAATAATGGCTCAACTAGTACTGTAATTGTCTACTGTTCCCATCCTCAATTTGAAATGAAAATTGATCATATATTTTAAATACTTTCAGCAACTTGTTGATTTTTATTTCAAATTTCTACAATCGACTATTGGAAACAATATACTTTACATATAAAATCCAAACAAGATATTCCGGCTCTGGTTGTTGGTATGAAAATCAAAACTTGAAATCAAGTTATACTGTGGAATATCAGAATCCTTGGGTGATGAGAAGAAAGGGATTCAGCAACAGGCATTGTCTATTTTCTTTCCATGACTCCCAAGTTGTACAACACAACAGTATTCCTTTCATAATATCACAGATCTTCAGATACATAACTTGTCATATTTCCAATTTTAAGAAATCATGCTAAAATTGTTTATTGTGATATTTCATTTATGATTAATTATTGAATCTGTATGCCTTTTTGATTATTCTAATCAGTCAATTATTAAGCCTCCCAAACAAAGTTTGGAGACTTATTATACCCCCCGCAACAAGTTGTGGGAGGGTATACTGGAATCGGGTTGTCCGTCTGTCTGTCCGTCCATCCGTCTGTAGACGCAATGGTTTCCGGGCTCTAAAGCATTATCCTTTCCACCTACTGTCACCATATCATATATATGGACTACCCATGGGATGAAGATGTTCCCTATCGATTTTGGGGTCAAAAGGTCAAAGGTCAAGCGCACTGGACATTGAAGTAGCAATATGGTTTCCGGGCTCTAAAGCGTTATCCTTTCCACCTACCGTCACCATATCATACATATGGACTACCCATGGGATGAAGATGTTCCCTATCGATTTTGGGGTCCAAAGGTCAAGCGCACTGGACATCGAAGTAGCAATACGGTTTCCGGGCTCTTAACGCGTGCATTATCCTTTCCACCTACAGTCACCATATCATACATATGGACTACCCATGGGATGAAGATGTTCCCTATCGATTTTGGGGTCAAAAGGTCAAAGGTCACGTGCACTGGACATCGAAGTAGCAATATGGTTCGGTTTGTCATGCCATTTGTTTTTTACACTCAGAAAAGAGGTAGTTTATACCTTTTACCAACACCCTTTGGGAGATTGGGGTAAGCGGGGGGTATTCTTAGTGAGCATTGCTCACAGTACCTCTTGTTGTTTTTGCTCGGTTCTTATCATTCTCTCACTTCTTCTTTTCTTCCCCTTCTTCTTCCGCGTCTTTCTCGCATCTTAAACTGTCCAATGCCGTTCTCCGTAACCAGTAGATGAAAGTAATAGATATTCAAGGATATGATAGGCCAAGGTATCTAGATGTGCAGAAATGTTTTTGTTTTCAGATTGAAGGGGGTTATGGTACATTTTAGAGGGATCAAATGGGGGTGGGGTTTAACAAAGAACTCTATTGGGAAAAAATAATTCCAAAATTCAACAGATATAACTTGTCAAATACGATAGAGTTCTTGGGACTTTGGAAATGAATAGAGAATGACAGCTGACAAATTAGTATCAAAGTCAACTGATTCCAGTGACCTTGACCATAAAAACTGGTATAACTTTGAAACAGGGACTAATAAGCTACATGAAATATTCAGAAATGGCAAGCGAATGACTGGACCTACAAACTAGTATCAAGATCAAGTAACTACAGTGTCCTTGACCTCTGACCATAGAACATAAAATTGTTATTACTTAAAAACCAAGTCTGATCAAGATATGGGATCTTCAGAAACGATGAAAGGATGATGATATCTACAAATCATTATCAAGGTCAAGAGACTCCAGTGACCTTGAACATACAAACTCTTAATTTTAGAACTGGTATTGATAGAGACATTGAATCTTCAGAAATGATAAGAGAATAATAAGATCTTCAAACTTGTATTAAGGTCAAGTCGCTCCAATGACCTTGACCTCTGACCTTAGATCATGAACCTGGTATTACTTAAGAAGTAGGTTTGTTAAAGAGATGACATCTTCAGAAATGTAATAAAAGGATGATAGGATCTACAAATTGGTATCAAGGTAAAGTAACTCATGTGACCTTGACCTCTGACCGTAAACATAAATCTGGTATAATTCAAGAACTGAAACTGATAGAGACATGGAATTTTCAGAAATGATAAAAGGGTGTAGTGACCTACAAACTAGTATCCCCAGTGACCTTTGACCTTGATTATAAAAACTTGTATAACTTTAGAACCAGGACTGATAGAGACATGGGATGATCAAAAATGATAAGAGGATGTTAGGACCTACAAACTAGATCAAGGTCAAGTGACACCAGTTTTACTGAAGGAAAAAAGGGTGATATTTTAAAATTTCAAAATAAAAGTCTTCGTGATCTCGATTTTTTAAATGATAGTTAAAATTGGCATGGATTTTGTAAAGGGAGGGAAAAAGTAGTACTTAGAAAAAACCCTATACAGCCAGTACTTTGTTTGGGAGACTTTATAATCATATCTTGTTTTCCAACTGTCATTTGATTATTTTTTTCAGTTGATTATTATTTTCAGCTCTCGGTCGTTTTTAATTTTCCAGGTATCAGTCGATTATTTTCCAGTTCTCAGTCGATTATCATTTTCCAGCCATCAGTTGATTATTTTTTTCCAGTTAATTCACAACACTTCACCTTGATATATGAACCCCTTTTTAGTCTTGCACATGCAGTGATTTTTCAAAAGAGTCCTATGGCTTTCGAATTGGCAAAAATTGTCAACATTTTCATCAAATTGGGAAAACCTAGACATATTGTAAATATGTTATATATATCATATCAAACAATAAATCCAGCACAAATTGATGTCATTCTTTTATTTTACATATTTAACTTTCTTTTCTTTAATCTCGCCTAGAATTGATGCGTCTTTGTCATGTTGTACATAAACTATTCACAATGACCTTATTTTTTGACAAATATGTTTTTCGGGGAAAGTGCAAGTTAAATTGGGAATAAATTGGTAATTTTTAGGTGGGGAAAGGTCCAATATTCGGACCTAAAATGGGTCTTTAAAAATCACTGACATGTAATTGTTGATGTCAAGAAATGTAGAAATATTCACAAGTTATGTAAGTGATTAATATTTCAAAAACAAAACTGAATCTTATAGTACATGTACCTAATTTAATACAGTCGTATTAAACTTTTTCAGTGGTTGTCAGCAGTTGTGTCTTTACAAACCAGTATAGCCAGACATTTAGCTCAAAGACAGATTCAAAAATCCTCAGCAGAAAGTGGAAAATCAGAACAGAATGTGAAATTGGAGAAACCCACAGCCTCTGTGCAACCTGTGATCCAGGGAAGTGAATCAAGTGAGGGGAACTTGTGTGATTCCAAAGTGACTAGTATGGAAGTGGATAAACCCAATGGCCCTGTGTCGGAATCGGTGTCAAATGGACCTCTAGAAGGAAACCGAGTGGGTGCAATATCCTTACTGCACCCCCCAGGCTCATCATCATCATCACAAAGTTCTGTAAACGGTGAAGTGGGTGAATCTAGTAAAGGTAAAACCGACACTGTTTTAATCAAATCCAGGAGTAAAAGTGTGGATGGATCTCCAGCCAATATAGTGCGGGTCAACTGGGCATCAGTGGACAAGCAGGTCACGTCGGGGGCCTCCACTTCAACCACTCCATCTGGTAAAAACATCGTTATTAGTGCTATAAACAAAGCGAATAATACTGTAGTCACAAAAGTGTTAGGTCCTACTCAAGGCAACAAACTCCTAGCAAACAACATGGCAGCTAACAGTGGCAGCAGCTCAACGTCTATCCTGTCTCCGCGTGTGTCCGGACAGTCAGCAATTAAAGTGGCCAGCGTGCAGGGCAGGACGAACACTGGGGGCTCTGCAGCCAAAGTCATAACTGTATCCACACCCACCTCTGGTATATTATTACAGATGAAAACACCACTCATATCTTGTCAAATATAAACATCTGGAAAGTGCTTGATGAGTAAAAATAGTGAATCTGTTCACAAGGAATAACGCATTGTCATAATGGTAGGGGTGCAACAATGCGCTTACCTCATGATATGATATGTATCATGATACAGACCTAACGATACAATACATATGATACTTTGAAGATGCTATGAATAATAACAAAGGAACAATTACACTGATTTTGGTATCATTTAATTGCACCTTACTGTTATAACTGCATGTTTTTCTTTAAAAAAAGATCAGCATGAACAACTAGAGATGCAGTCCATGCGAAAGTGTTTTGGACCACACAGGACATTCGGTCCTATGTAATTAATGAACACACTGGACCAAACCAAATTTTGTCAGACCGAAAAACCTAATGTAAAAAAGTGAAACACGTGAAAATGCAAAACCAAGGAAATTTTATTTATTATACTAGTAATACTATACCGGGGATCCCTCCCGTATAATACTTCAGACGGTCCATGCGGTTTTAATCACATTCATTTACGTATTTGGATTTATGTAATATTTTTTACTTATAACAAACATTTAAATGACTACGTCAAAATAGTAAAGCACAAAACCGGACACTGAGACATCGGACATACCGGTCCGGTGTAAAAAATGACGCATCGGACCTGAGGCACTGCACATCGGTCAGGTCCGACGGTCCGATGTCTTTCGCATAGACTGGAGATGGGGACTTTCTCATATAATTTTTTTCCATTCCATGGAATCCAAAATGCTTCCATATAGGAGATATATAGGTTGCAGGGGGAAAATTAATTCAGCGGTACCATGTTTTCCATTACTGGAAGTCATTTTTACAACATAATTTTAAAGCCAAATCGGACGGTTCAATTTAATCCAGACTGAGAATACAGAACCGCTGTATAGTGTAAAGTATCGTGAATCAAATTGTAGCATAATATTACCGTGATATACCGTCTCACGGTTAATCATTGCACCCTTACATAATGTCTGGCTTCCTTTTGAAACACAAATGGGAAAAATGGATTCTTTATTGTTTTAAATCTACACTCCACCTGGCTAGTAGCTCAGAAGGTTAACATGTGCGTTTGTAGATCTTGGGTTCAAGTTTAGGAGGGGTGTTGATTTTTGTTCTGGTTACTTTCTATTAAAACTGCAATTTGTTTTTACTTGAAAACATTAAAGATTTCCTCCACTTTCCATCTATAAGGCCAATTAAAATTAATTGATAGATTATCATCCCCGCCCGCCCCTCAAAAAAGGGTCCAAGATTCTTTGAATGTTAACTTGTTTAACACTGTGTGATGCCTTTTGTCATTATTTTTTTTTTCTCGGGGAAATAAGAATTTCAAAATAAAATCCTTCCACCCACCACATATTTTTTTGTGACCCTGGATGATAATCTACTAATTAAGTTGAATTGGTCTAACAGTTTTCCCTGCTGTGTTATTCCTCCTTAAGGGAGCTCATGCATTTCCCGGTTAATTCTGAACAATTAGAATGTAATGTAACAAGAAACTGATAATTTTCACACAGATTTTCTGTTGCAGTTAAAGGTGGATCCTCATCTAATAGCAATATCACAATCTCAGGTGGCAAACCGTCTTCTACTGCCAGTACTCAGAACTCCTCCAATGCCATTGTGTCCCTCAATAACTCGCTTCAGCAATGCTTAGAAGGATCCGGAGGTAAGATGAGAGAAAAGAAAAAGTGTCGATTTAATTGCGGAAATATAATGATATAATTACCTGTACTAAAAGAAACTATTAGCTAGTGTTAAAATCAATTTTTAGAAATGATAGGAAAATATTTATTCACTGTGAGTTTTCATGATATAGATGGAAGAGTTTTCATTGATGTGTGATTTCAGATATAGAACTCAGTAAGCTGGATGAGAAACTGATCCAGATCCTTGCATGGCAGAGGCTTCAGCAACTGTTACCTTCCAAGTCAAACTCGCCACAGACACCAAATAAAAAGGGCGTGTTAAATGGATTGCTCAATCAAGCAGGTATCTTAAAAGTGTTTTTAATTTGTTAGCATAACAGTGATTTTTTTGGGGGCCAAAATGCCACCGATATTCGGCTGTTTCCCCTCACAAAAATCAGCTATTTTTTCCCAATTATATATATATGTTTTTCCCAATTTCAAATCTAGGGAAATTAGGCCATTCTAAAAAAAAAAAAAAAAAAAAAAAGGTTACCGTATATTGCTGACAAAGAGTAAATACATTTCTTTCGTCAGTTTTATTCTCCAGACCACTGCACATGCAAAAGGTTTTGTAAAGAATATATAAAACAATAGAGGCATCCATATAAGCAGATATACAGCAAAGTATATAGTTTGCAGATACACATCAAGCCATATTGTTGACACTTTCATTTTGACCGCCATATTATATGTAGGGTCAGGCTAATAACAGGAAGTGGCCAACAGTATAGGGTCTTACTAAAATCCGAAAAATACAAACAGGAGAAACATTCTGGAAACTTGATTATTAAAGGACACAACGCATGTTTCTAAACATTTTCATTTTTTCAGCAAAATTAACTCTTTTTATGCCTAAAACTACTTTAAATGTGTTTTAAATGAAATATTTTGCGTAGTTTTCGAGTTTGAAAGCGATGAAATTCAAATCTTGCAATATGCATATTTTCTTTCGCTAGTTTACGCGCCATTTTGTGTGACGTCATATGCACCCTCGGGTTTGAAAACATCTATTAGCCATTTCATAAACAGATTAGATTTAATCGACAAAAAACCAATTGTCACGTTAACGGCTTGTAAATAATAATGCATTAAGATGTTTTGTGCCGTGCTCGGATGTACTAGTTGTCGGTAGAAAGGATTTAGACTGAGTATTTTTCAATTTTTCGAAGGAAGGTACGAGAAAAAAGACGGGGATAATTTTTTTGTTGGAACAAGAACTTTACCTTTAAAAACACACCCAGTCACCTTTTCAAACATCGCTTGGACAGAGACCCTGATAAACTGCGAGAAAATGGATATATCGAAGCTATATGCACTGGTAGGCCTATAGCATACATTCTGTTTTGCTCTTCAAATTCAATACACACTCGGATCAACTGACCTTCACCTTGTAGCCTAACAACATATATCGATGATACAATGTAACTTCTACCAACTGGTAGATTTACAACAACACAAAATAAAGATACAAAATAATTGAACTTTTAATTATACAAATAATAGAATATTGTATGTCCTAACTTTAAATTGAATTATAAAATTATTTCCTTATTGAACTCGTAGCATCTTGAGTGCGTCAGTAGGCTATAACGCCGTGCTCCCACTTCGTACTTCCTAAAGACGTGCAGATCACAATTCAAAAATAGTAATAAGATTGCTTTATCAAAATAAAATAATGTGATTACCACTTTAAATTTGAATATTTTTATTGATTTTTGTGTGTGTTGTCTTTTTCTTTCTTTCCGAAATGCACTCGTGACAATAGCTTGGCATAGGGCCTAGTTGTCAACAATTTAACGTATCATAATTTGTGTAATCCAAAAATAAATAATGATTGCACTGTTTATTTTAGAAAAACAGAGCCAATTACAGATGTATAAAGGAATAACATTACCAAACAGTTTGTAAACAGCGACCCATATAAACATTATTTACTCACAATTTTGCTGATTTCATACACGCTTTACTCGCTATATTTGGGTATTTACATCGTTATATGTGTTCACTGGTGGTGAACACATATAAAACTCGGACAATTTATCAACATCGATTTAAATGTTGCCCATGGTAAATTAATTAGGCCCCTATAAGTTGAGTTTTTAATAATATCTCGCAGTACTGTCACAATCCGAAGGGCGCATGTGACGTCACTGTACCATGTGACTACCTACCTAATGAACTTGACTTTTTGAAATCGGGGCTTTAGATTTAAGTCTGTATTGTGGTTAATTATTGCAAAATTTCGGCGAACGAACTATTAGAATTAATTACTATAAGCATAAAGAAGACAAAATGCATGTAATATTGTATACTTTGAAAACATGAGATATGTCCTTTAATATAATATATACAAGATTATGGGTACAAATGCTGGTGAATTAATAATTTATTATTTTCTTTATGAAATTAGACAATAAGTATTTCTTAGAAAAAGTAAATAATATTTATACAAGGTGTGACTTCCAATACATATTTAATGTTAAATAATGATTTATTTTATGATTTTAAATCAGATCCGAAATAAACCTCAAACAAAACAATTGTTACTTGATTATCTTATGCATCTTTACCATTTTAATTTACTATGAATGATTTTTCCCAATTTGAGGAAAATGTCGCTAATTTTTCCCAATTCAAAAGGAGGGGTGGTAGTTTGAAATACAAAAAAAATCACTGCATAACCAGTGAACACCAAAAAAGTTGGACAAAACTGACAAATTCGCGATTGGTCCGGATTCACTCTCATAACAAGTCGTGCAAGATGATCAGGTTACTTGTTCAACATATGACCAGACTTACCGATAAGTAATTCAGACACTGATTAATTATTCAGTGTCAATTTATTTATGACAGAGTACCAGAATATCTTGATTGATTGAAAATGAAGAATCAAAAGCACATGTCAAGTATTAAAGTGTTATGGGTGGAGTGAAACCACTATGGGACAAGTGGTCATTACATCCCGTGGGAAGAGTGGTTATGAGAATTTGGAGACACATTTATTGCTACAATTACTAACCAACCCCCCCCCCAAATTTTGTTTCTTTGTTCCTATTTCTGATGAAATCAAGTTTTAACATTAAGAGGGTTGTCCCAAAAAGTCGTAGACAGTGTTAATAACTCATTTATTCATTAAGGGTCGGTAAGTAGGTTTTTTGTTGTTTTTTATTTTTTTTTATTTAATAGGTTGAATTATTTTCTAATGATTTAGTATTCTACTATGCATAAAACATAGTGATTGTGATTGTCTGGTAATCAAATAAGTTATAATATGGTAAAAAAAAAAAAAAACCTGTTTCTGTATTTTAGAATCGGTTAGTGCATGAAAAATAACTTAATAAGTCAATAAATATACTCTTGTTGTAGTTGTGGCATTTGCAAAATCTGTGAGAATGGAAAAAAATGTGTTTGGGTAGGCAGAAATTTTTAGGGTCGGTCGGGAAAGTGGAAACCAACATACATGTATTTTTATTTTTTTTGGTCTGACGTTATTTACCTTCAGGATTTCGTGGTTATTTCTTTTTTATGGCCTTCCCATCTTCGGTTCTGATGTCATTCCATCCACAAATTTCTTGTGCCGTTTAAACACTAGTGCCCCACTAACATTCTGGTGATCTGATGTGCTTTCCAACTTGTGTTTTGTTTGAGTTGGGTTAAAAACACGGCCTATTATTTTATGATTTCTCGTGCGCCAAGAATGCCGTTGACGTCATATCGCACAAATTTCATAACAAGTATGTTTAAAAATGACATCATATCTCTGCCGTTTATGACGTCCTACAGTTGTAAAATCAGTATATTACATATAAAATATCACTGATTCCATTTATGTAAATTTGAATGTGATATATTTAATATGGAACTATTTACTTTCATCTAATTGAGTGGTACAAAGAAAATATCTACGTATTTTTGTACGGGCGCCAACAATGCAGATGGATACCTCTTTATTCAGTAACATGTCATTTATCTCTGATTACTTATTTCGAATTTTACATTTTTGTTTAGAATAAGTAAAAGTTTTCTCATGTAAAAAATGTTTTGGATCTGATGCGTATTTTGAAAATTATTAACATTGTCTACAGCTTTTTGTATACAACCTGACGAAAACAAAATATCAGTTTTAACAGAAACCACCCTCAAACAGTATAGACAGTCATATCTGCTCTGTAGCAGATTTATGTAAACACATTTATTGCCTATGTAAATTTGAATTACTGTCGGATTTTGGACAAAATTCGGCCTTATCCTCTCGGATATCAAAGGAATGAATGT
This sequence comes from Ostrea edulis, assembly GCF_947568905.1. NCBI lineage: Eukaryota > Metazoa > Mollusca > Bivalvia > Ostreida > Ostreidae > Ostrea > Ostrea edulis. The sequence continues at coordinate 36,075,960 of NC_079164.1, forward strand.
CCAAGTTGATTGTATTAAACTTGAAAGGGTATGGAATCAATGGAAATATAGAATATGGCTGTTTATGCATAAATTAATCCATATTTTCATTGTTTTCATAAACTTAATACAAACAATCTGCATATTATTTGTATTTTGTAATGTATATGTTTTTATATCGAGTTAAATGGGCAGTGCTTTTTTGTTGAGAAACAGCATAGACTTCTTATTGACAAAACATAGGTAAATGTACATGTATTTATAACAGGTAGTACAGAGGTCAAGGCCAGAGCTGTTTTGTGTCCGCTGACCAGCAAAGGCCAACCTATATCCATGTGCTACAGAACTCTCAATATTGGAACAGGTCAGATTTTAATTGAAATTTTAAATTTTTTTTGTTTTCTTTCAAGTACAATTATCCCAAATATAGTTACATATATACTCTAAACCAATGCTTGTAGGTGCTGATATGGATGTGTGTTTAACTCAGTTTGGACACTGCAATTATATCTCTCCAAAACATGCTTACATATTTTATGACGAGGTAAGTTGTAGGCATATACAGTACGGCTAAAACACAATCAGGGTGGAAAATACTACTAACCTAATATGAAAGCAGATATCTTTTTTTGTTTTAATAGATAGTTTCAAGAGTAACATTACTGTAACATAGACACTTTCAGCTTTCCAAATCAGTATAACATTAAGTACCTTGTATTATTTAGTAACTAAGAAAAGTTGGTGAAATTGAAAATTATATGATTTTGAGGGTGTGATTTGTGTCAAATTTGATTGGATGTATTTGTACAGATTATTAGCTTGATCAAATCCAAGAAAAGGTTTTTAAATTTTTATCCTAGTCAGGGATTAAAATTAACGCCCGGGTGACTAAATACTGGTACAGGCAACGAAACTTCGTAAGGCACTGGCCCAGTTGGCGACCAGAATTTCCTTTATGTCCAAAGTTGAAATGTCGGTGATAAACATGGTTTCTCATTAAATAAAATAATTTAAAAATTTTTAACAAGGCGTGTTACGTTGTAATATTACGGAATTTTAAATGGTGCATTTGGGTATCTACATTTCCATTGCGTGATATGTTTCCTGTTAGTTAAGTCGCACATCTGCGAAGATTAGCCCGATTAGGAAAATCCAAAAAGCATCGTGGGGATTTATTGAAGGGATAAAGGCTCCCTCCCGATCCCACAAATAAACGAAAGAGAGAATACAATAAAAACTACAAACTAACAAGAAAGAGAAAATTCCAAATTTCGTGGGAAGAGAACAGACCGTGGTTGTAGTTAGACGATGAACTAGGCATGTTTTGATGGCCTGCAAAACATTCCCCACGCATGGAAAAGGAAATAGAACATGAGTTGGAGTAAATGCAGTGAATAATAAAGTGAATATTTCTGACAGAATGTGTTCTTCGTTATATGGGCTAGTAAATCTCATTCTGGGCTAGTGAAATTTCATAGTTGGTAGCCCGTTAGGCTACTTCATTTTAAGGATTAGTTTTAATCCCTGCTAGCATTAAAAGCATTTCATACTCTTTCTTTAAAAAATTCCAGTTTCCAGGGCTCAACATTTCCACTTGTCCGGGACCAGTGGGGAAAAAATTCGGACAAGTGAATATTGATGGGCACTTTTCTGATTGGACAAGTGCTTTTTTATGTAAAGAAGTCTCCAAACAATTTGGTGAAAAGATTATTGGTAGTTCAGAGTCGGAAGTAATGCATGAAAAATGAACTTCGATCCCGATATCAATCGCTATGTAAACTAGCTGAGTCACACTTGATCGGGATCGGTGTTCACTTATTGCGTACTACTTTCAATCATCCATGGATCTAAGGAGTCATTGATTCAAGACAGGAAGTATAGATAAAATTTTGTTTTATGTGTTTGTTGTTTTTATCAAGAGCATAAGATCAAAAATCAATCAAGCAGGTATAAATATGGACAAAATCTTCAGTAAATTAAATACAGTTTTCAAGTTGAGAATATTAGATCTTTTTAAAAAAGAATTCGGACAAAGTGAAGTTGAAGTTCGGACAAGTAAATATCTTTGTAGGAGAAAAAGTTAATGTTGAGCCCTGGTTTCAGATTTGGTTGAAAAATAACAAAATAAAGGAAGAAATTATAGTTATACTTTGATTAAAATATTGTATATGGTTGTATGTATGGCAACCAATTTACAAATATATTTCATATATGGCATCTATTCACATGATAATTCCAATGAAAATTTACTCCTTTGTATCAGATAATTGGAACTGGAAGTGTTGAAAAATTCTCACTTTTTCTAGAGTCGGTAGCCCTATTTTTAGTAAGGACGGTTTTGAAAACATTAATTAATGAAATAGAAATATATTTTCTTTTTTTATTCTTCAGGATTTGGAAAAGTAATATTCCAAAGAGTTTTGTAGAAAACTGATGAACATTAAAATAATCAGGAGCATGATTACATTATTGTGGACAGAGTAGAGTCTGTAGCCCTATACAATTGAATGAATGAATTACAATATTCAGAAACTTTGTTCTTGACCCAATTTTTCTAGAATTCTGTAATAAGCCAACTGCTTACTGAAGGTATAAAATTCAGACTACAAAACACTATATGTAAGGATTTCTATGTTATTATTATAATTTAAATGACCATAACGAATTTTTTTTAGCTTGCCTGAGCTGAAGGCTCAAGTGAGATTTTCTGATCAAAATTTGTCCGTTGTCGGCATAAACTTTTCACATTTTCATCTTCTTCTCTAGAACCAATGAGCTAATTTCAATCAAACTTGGCACAAAGCATTCTTGGGTGAAGGGGATTCAAGTTTGTCAAAATGAAGGGCCATGCCCCTTCAAAGGGGAGATAATCACAAAAATGCAAAAATAGGACAGGTTCATTTAAAAATCTTTAGCTCTAGAACCACTGGGCCAGAAGAGCTGAAAGCTTCCTGACATAGTGGAGATTCAAATTTTTAGAAATTATGACCCCTGTGGTTAGGAAGGGGGTTCAATAGGGGATAAAAGTTATACATGCAAATGTATAGGGAACCAAACTTGTCACAAAGCATCCTTGGTTGAAATTTGTTAATATGAAAGGCCATACCCGTCTACAGGGGCATATGATAATTGATGAATATGTAGTCAAGTTTAATAATTAAGTTTGATGATTAATGAATTTTAAGTTGTTACCTTTGAAAAGTTTTTTCTGAACCAAGTTGCTTGTATAATGATAGTTTTGCTAAAGCTTGTTTAGTACTGGGAACTGCTGCTCAGGTGAGCGATGTGGCCCATGGGCCTCTTGTTAAGAAATGATTTTGCAAGAAAAGTTAATGGTGATAAAGTTATATCTTAAATGAAAAAAGATATGTCTCATAAGAACAAAAAGAATCATTAATAATAGGTTTAAAAATATGTCCACTTTTAAAAGATATAATTGGAAAACTTGATATCTTGTTGTGACACAAAATAGTCCACCCTGATTGTGTTTTAGCCGAGTAGTTTTTGGTTTGTCTGCAAAAACTTGATACTTGGCCATAACTTTTGAAGGGGGGGGGGGGCTTTCACATTTCAAATGTGTATTCCTTGTGGCAGAACTTTTTCTTTTCCTACCTTTTTGCAAGTTTGATAATTTCCCAAACAAAATATGAGAATAGCAAAAATCTATAGACATGTAGTAATATTGCACCAGTAGGTACTGCAAAATGACTTTGATGGGATGTACTGGATTGCAGTCAATTTATTTTCCCTCACGATCACGCAAAGAATTTTAGCTTATAGTCTGCAGAGATATATTGAAATCATGCATTGTCATAATACCAAGTTGAATGATGAGGAGTGTACAAATTGTCATTCTAAATCTACACAGTTCTTGGTGTAGACAGTTCTGCACTAGGCTTTAGTTTAGACTGCTGATATTGTCATTTCCTGATTTTTCAGACAACAAAACATTATGAGCTTCTGAACTACAGTGAGCACGGAACAACGGTGGACAACGTCCTGTACTCCTGTGATTTCAGTGATAAACCTTCCTCCACACCACAACCCACTTCAGTTGTAGCAGCAGTTCGCAAAATTATCAAAAACAAGAAGGTCGAGAAACCCAAAGATATCGATACCAAGGATGAGAAACGCCTGACGATGAGTGGGAAAGCCAACGAGGTAGAAACTTCTTTCCAGTTGTATGCAACAAACTTGTCTAAGGCCTAAAAAAAATTAATTACTTGGTTCTCGGGCCCGCCCACATCTCTTTCAACAATGCGCATTACCCATTTTTATCATTAAATGAATAAAATAAAATTTCTCTAAAGCGCTCGTAGGGTGCTAAAAAAAATCCGGAAACCCTGACCGCTTTTTTAGCTCACCTGAGCTGAAAGCTCAAGTGAGCTTTTCTGATCACCCGTATTCTGACGTTCGTCCGTCTGTCCGTCCGTCTGTAAACTTTTCACATTTTCAACTTCTTCTCAACAACCACTGGGCCAATTTCAACCAAAGTCGGCACAAAACATCCTTATGTAAAGGGAATTCTAAATTGTTAAAATAAAGGGCCAGGCCGCCTTCCAAGGGGAGATAATCAAGAAAAGGTAAAAATAGGGTAGGGTCATTAAAAAATCTTCTTCTCAAGAACCACTGAGCCAGAAAAGCTGAGATTTATGTGAAAGCTTCCTGACATAATGCAGATTCTAAATTGTTAAAATCATGGCCCCCGGGGGTCGGATGGGGCCACAATAGGGGATCAAAGTTTTACATACAAATATATAGGGAAAATCTTTAAAAATCTTCTTCTCAAGAACCACTGAGCCAGAAAAGCTGAAATTTATATGAAAGCTTCCTCATATAATGCAGATTCTAAATTGTTAAAATCCTGGCCCCCGGGGGTCGGATGGGGCCACAATAGGGGATCAAAGTTTTACATACAAATATATAGGGAAAATCTTTAAAAATCTTCTTCTCAAGAACCATTGGGCCAAAGAAGTTCACATTTACATGAAAGCTTTCTGACATAGTGTAGATTCAAGTTTGCAAAAACCATGGCCTCCAGGGGTAGGTTTGGGGCCATAATAGGGACTACGGTTTTACATGCAAATAGATATGGAAAATCTTCTGATATGGACCAAGGTGACTCAGGTGAGTGATGTGGCCCATGGGCCTCTTGTAGATATTCCCGTCAGTAAAATGTTTGACAAACATCTGGATGATACAGACACGTGCAATCAAATCGCGCCATACATAAATTGGTTTGAGTGATGGCGGCCCCCATATCTAGCCCGTGTTGTCGCCTTTGCCACGACATTTTGTCTAAAAACCAAAGACGGACAATTTTAGGAGAACGTTTTGGGGTTCACAATCAGCTTCTATAGATAATCGATAATGTACCTTGCCCAAAGGATGGTATGTGCTGGAATAAACTGAACAAACTTGTCAAAATTGAGTACCATATCGAAACGAAAGTAGAAACGCTGGAATCTGAATGGCATGTTTTGATACGTGATTTACGCCTTAACAGAAAGATGACATAGGCTCACAGCAATTGTTCACACATAAATAAAAACAATTTTGTTATTTTCATATGCGTTATCTGATTCACTGGGTTTTGACACAATCTGAACAAACTGGATTATAGATACTTTATATACCAGTTAGCTCAGATTGTGTCAAAACCCTGTGTTTTAGTGCTGGTTTATTCCCTCCAAAATGCATTTACTGTGCAAATGACACAATTGAGCTAATTGAAGGGGTTTATCCCACGTGTGAAAGCTGTAGGGCTAATCACCAGTTGCTACACAGAAGAAAGAATGTAGAAAATACAAGAGAGAAAAAGAAGAAATGGAAATAATGTTCTTGATTTCTTTGTTCAATGTTTATTGAGCATTGGATTAAAAAATGGGAGTTTCAAAATAAAATAAAAAACAAAATCCCTCGTCTGTTTTTCATGAGGTTAAAAGGAAGAGAATAAAAGGCCTCTCTCCCTCATTTATTTTTGACAAAACTGGCCTGAGAACCAACTAATTAATTTTTTTTGGCCTAAATGGATAGAATTGAAATGAAAAGGCATATACAGTTTACATGCTGTATTTTTCATTAAACTATTGTTCAACAAGCCATATACATAGATTGTACATTTTTGAATGATTTCATTGTAGAAACCTACATATATAAGTATTAAATCCAGAAGCAATGGTGCAGATATGTAGGTGTGCTGAAATGATCTTTTTAATGTACTAAGGAAATAACTATGCATATCTGGTGGATAAGGTGTTGTATTTTTTGTTTGGTTTTAGATAAAAAAGCCATGTAATTGTAAAGCCAGCAGCTCCAGTCTGATTGGAGGAAGTGGGGCAGGATGGGAAGGCACAGCACTACTGCATCATGGGAGTTACGTTAAAGTGGGTTGTCTGCAGTTTGTGTTTAGTATTGTGGACCATGCAACTAATTCTTTAGGACAAGACCGAAAGAAAGAACCGATGTCATTACTGAAATCAACATTAAGAGGATCTGCTCCCTGATCTACATACTGTGATTGTTTGAAATAATTTTAATTGTAATTATATAGCTCAAACTGGAGTATTATTGGAGAATGTAGGTACAATATGAAAGTAATTTATTTAAAATGAAGATAGTAAAAAAAAAATAAACTGGGATTTTATTGCTGGGCTTTGTAGATGTACAAAAAGTCAGGTCAGTACTTAAGCAGCGAGATTGAAAGATCAATGTCGGATAAAAATCGAAATTCAAATAGTTTAGGGGGGTCGGGGGCAAGAACTCCTATGAGGATCTGTCGTCCAACATTTATTACACAATATTTTTATGCCCTGTAATTAGGTATTTGGGGGCATAGTTTTTAGTTTGTCCACAAAATATCTAATCTTGGTCTTAACTTTTGAACGAATTCATGTTAGGGGTTTCTTATTTCACGTGTATTGCATATGTGACAAGACATCCTTTTTGGTACCAATTTTTTTTTTACCTCGTAACCCTTTTTTTTCTTTTTTCTTTTGGAGTTTAACTTACTTTTGAAAAACTTTAACTTTCATAACTTTAAATACATATTAAGGTCTTTCATATTTCACATGTGTATTTCATGTGACAAGACTTTTCTTTTGGTGCCATAATTACTTTGCTGCCAAATAGGGGTTGGGGGGCTGGCTTAACATCTTGGTTTTTTATAGCATAGCTGGGGGGGGGGGGGGGGGGGGGGGGTTCTAATTGTATATTCGAAGTGACATTCAAAGTCTATATACTCTTTCATTTGTGAATGCACAGTAGAAAAGGTAGAGTATTATATGTACAATATTATAAATACTTGATAAGTGATTTGGATCGATGTTCGGGGGGGGGGGGGTCCTTTGATTTGGCTATTTTTGTTTTTTGTCTGGCACTGAACTTTTGATTTTGTCCCTAACCTGAACTGAAATGAGTACTGGTATTCATCATTTTATTCAAATGATGATATTTTTATTTTATTTTTCAAATTTGATGAAAAATCAATAATGACTGTCTTTCATTGAAATAAAAATCCATGAATTAAAAATAGTTAGTGTGTCATTAGTTGCTATGGTGTATATAAAATGAATAGAGAGGGATTTGATGAATAGGTAATATAAAGTAAAATGCAAACAGTAACCATGTTGTAATATTGTCAGATGTCGAACAAAACCAGTGTTAACAGTATTTATACCATTACCACCAATTGTTAAAAGAATGGAAATTATTATTGGTCACTCTTTGTAGACTGATTGTGATGTATGGGAATATCAACTCAATACCCCTCCCATTTACTCAATACCCCTCCCATTTCACCCAACCAGCATTTTTATTAGGGCAGCTGAATCCCCCATTTCTTCTCTTACATATGTATGCATCATCCTTTCAAAAGTGAAGTTAACTCAGGGTTGTCACAAAAGTCCTTAAATCCAGGATAATTATACCTGTTATCTTTTTTTTTCATATACATTTAATTTTCTTTAAAACCATGTACTCTGTATTCATGCACACTCCTCTTGTTTAATAAAGTTGGGGCTTTTTGTCTTTATATTTTGTGAACCTTTCTTAAGATTTGAGCATTATGTAGGTGAAGTAAAATATAAAAGATGCTTTTTTCTTTTTTGTTTCAAAAGAAGAGTTGCTTATAGTCTAGAGTAATGTTGAGGACTGTTGTGGGTGTGAGCAACTGTAAAAACTGCTGAAATAAATCGACGTATTGCATTTGCTTTAAAATGTGGGAAGCCTTTACCTTCAAATCCTGTATCAGGAGGTCTAGTTGCATCCACTGTCGGAAGTCAGACTTTACATGGATTTCAGTACATTTATATTTATTGTCAGTTAGACATGGCATTGTTAGTCTGTTGAATCTGCATTCAATGCAAGTACTGTGTACAAGAAAAAAGATATTTTTAATATACTGTAAATATTGATATAGCAAGTCTTAGGTGCACAATGTGAATTTTTAACCAAGTTGTACAAAACATTTCAACCAAATGAGTTGTATATATATATATATAATTTGGCCAACATATTTATGCATGAAGCAAAATCATGTTCCATTGTAAATATTGAGCAGAGAAGTCTGTGAAGATTTTTAGTCATATTGCATATTTTAGATGGTAACCATGGTTACAATAAAATCATGTGAAATTTGATGCAGTTTTTCGTCTTTATGGTAGGCTTTTCGAAGTGTCATCTTTAACCAAATTTAGCGACGCTACAAATTTTTCTTCTACCAAAAATGATGAAAATGAATTTACCGCTTAAAATATGCAACAGTCCTATGTATAAATTCTTAATTTTTATTCATACAATCTACCATATGGAATATGTAATTTATCCCCATAATTTCTCAATTACAAATTTTTATAAATGTCTGATCTTTTTTAATTGTCGATTTATGATTTACTTATTTGAAACTCCATGGATTTTTGCAAGAATCTGCTTTTCTATGGAGATTTGATTGAGTTTTAATTTGACCTTCAGTGAATTTTGCAATTTTTCTTATAGATAATTTATACTTTTCATCAATTACAATTGCTTTCTATGAGTTGTACTTTGATCCGTAATTGAAGGACCTTGTAAGTCCTTGGGTAAACCGTTTACAAAGATACAAAAAATGTCCCAATTTTACAGCAGTACAGTGATTCCTAGGGATTTGGGTGAAAAGTTCCTTATCATTATTGTAGGAAACAGATTTTTGTATGAATTTAAGGCACAATAGGCTATGTTAATGGTATTGTTGCAAAAACAAAACCATGTGTACAATATCTCTGCACATATTTTTGAGAACTTTTCTCTAAATATGTCAATTCAAAGAGTTGTCAAAATTTGCTTCCCTTAGGATACCCTTGTGTATGCATTTTGTGTGAATAATTTCTTTATAATGCAAACCACCTTTCCTTGTTAAAAAAATGCATGAATACAAGATGTGCAGAACTGCTTGGAGCTCTTTCAAGAAAAAAATTTGGGTCTAATCAAAGTATTTTCCTAGAGAGCTACAGTTCTACACCTGCAATACAAGCAAATTCAGGATGATTTAGTTAGAGGTCATTGCAAGCAAATTCAGGATGATTTAATTTTAGGTCATTACAAGCAAAGAGCAACACAAGTGCTATGTTATATATACACATCATCAATAGAAACTAATGTTTTAAGAAATATTGAGTTCCAGAACAAATGTATCAGAAACTGTAAAAGAACAGCATAAATTGAAACCCACCCCCATATATTAAAAAAAAAACCCTGACAACTTCCAGCTCTCATTGTAGAAAGCACCACCAACATAAAATGGTTCCAAATTTTTCGCTATCCGGCTGTTGTCAAGAAGTTTCTCAGAAAATGTGCTGTTTGATAAGGAAAATCAAAGCTTGAGATAGCTGCAGAACTGTAGCTCAGAAAAAACATTGGGACAGATCAGACCCAATATTTTTTCAGAGAGCTACAGTTCTACAGCTAGGCTTGGGACAGTGTCAAATACATGTAGAAAATTTCTATTCATTTCAGTGGAGATGTCACAAGTATTAGCAGGGGCACCTGCCTGGAAACTAGAAATGGTGCCAGATGTCCTTTCCAAAACTGGTAAAGGTTATACAAATAAATACACCAGAGTAGTATTTGAAAAACATACAATAGTAAGATATTCAATTATTAAAATGCAACTTCTCTGCACAATTTCCATACATTGGGACTTTTAATGCAGGGTCATGGATGAAGCAATTATTTTTTATGTCATGAGTTGAGTGTCTAAGCTAGTTTTATTTCATGGGTCATAGCAACTTTTGGCTTAACTAAAAGTAGGACCCCCCCCCCGGAAAATAGGATTTTAAGCAGAGTTGCAACGAAGTTGAACTCGGCTATTGGTTTGGTGATGTGGGCGGGCGGTTGGGCGTCAACAATTGGTAAATCTAAAAGTTTACAATCAAATCAAATGAAATTTTGATATATTGTTGGGTACCAGGTAAGGAAGACCCCTATTAATTTTGGAGAAAAATGGTCAAAGGTCAAGGTCACTGACTGAAAATAGAATGAAAAATTTGGTTTCCGGATGATAACTCTGAATCAAATGAAACGTTGATATATTGTTGGATACCAGGTAAGGAAGACCCCTTTTAATTTTGGAGAACAAAGGTCAAGGTCACAGTCACCAAATATAGAATGAAAATTTCAGAAATATTTGGTTTCCGGATGATAACTCGGAAAGTTTAAATCCGAATCAAATGATACTTCAAAGATATTGTTATGTACCAGGTAAGGAAGACCCCTATTGATTTTGGAGAAAATAGATCAAGGTCACAGTGACCGAAAATAGATTTAAAAATTTTTAAAAAAATTGGTTTCAGGAGGATAACTCGAAAACTTTTAATTTGAATCAAATGAAACTTGGATATATTGTTGGATACCAGCAAAGCAAGGCCCCTATTGATTTTGGAGAACAAAGGTCAAGGTCATAGTGACTGGAAATAGATTGAAAACAAATATGTTTTCTGGATAGCAACTCAAAAAGTTTAAAACAGAAATTAGTTCTTCACAATTATGAATATGCCACATCATTCCTGACTTTACAATGTATCCCATGCAACTCGGCTCGTGCACCCCTGGGTGCATATAATGATTTTTAAAAATAAAAATAGGAAAAATCTATTAACAATAGTTTATAAAAATTTGACAGACTGCACCTCCCCTCACATGTCCACAATTTGACAGACAAAATATCGATGAGAAAGAAATTTTAGATGTTCTTGCAGCACACTGATGGGCCCCAGAATGGACCAAACATAGTCATCTTTTCAGACAATTCGGCTATGGTAGCCAGCATAAACAAATGCTCATCCCGTAAAAGTACTCTTATGAGTTTTTTGAGAAGTCTGTTTTAGCTCTCTGCAGTTTACAGTATCTTAGCTGGTGGTCCCAAATCATTTTTTATGCCCGCTGAAGAGGGGACGTATTGTGGTATGGCGTCATCCGTCTGTCCGCACCTAGTGGGCAGGATACAGACCGAACCATAAGCTCCAGGATTTTACAACTTGGTACATTTGATCACCATGATGAGAGGAAGATGCCTATTGTTTTTGAAGGTCAAGGTCGTAGTATCACTTTGTAGGAAAACCTAGATGGAAACCCTTGTGGGCAGGATACAAACCCAACCGTAAGCTCCAGGATATTACAACTTGGCATATTTGATCACCATGATGAGAGGAAGATGCCTATTGTTTTCAAGGTCAAAGGTCAAGGTAATAAGTATCACTTAGTAGGAAAACCTTGTAGGTAGGACACAAAGTCAACCGTAAGCTCCAGAATATTGCAACTTGGTACATTTGATCACCATGATGAGAGGAAGATGCTTTTAAATGTTTTTCAGGATTAAAGGTCAAGGTCGCAGTATTACTTCGTTGGAAAACCATGTAGGTAGGATACAAACCCAACCATAAGTTCCAGAATATTGCAACTTGGTACATTTGATCACCATGATGAGAGTAAGATGTCTTGTTTTTCAAGGTCAAGGTCGTAGTATTACTTAGTAGGAAAACCTTGTAGGCAGGATACAAACCTAACCGTAATCTACAGGATATTGCAACTTGATACATTCGATCACCATGATGAGAGGAAGATGCCTATTTATTTTTTTTTCAAGATTAAAGGTCAAGGTCTTGGTATTACTTTAGTTGGAAAACCATGTAGGCAGGATACAAACCCAACCATAAGTTCCAGAATATTGCAACTTGGTACATTTGATCACCATGATGAGAGGAAGATGCCTATTGTTTCTCAAGGTCAAAGTATTACTTAAGTTGGAAAACCTTGTAGGCAGGATACAAACCCAATGGTAAGCACCAGGGTATTGAAACTTGGTACATTTGATCACCACTTAAATAGCATCTTCTTTAGTGTTATTGATACTACATGGATATTTAGAAAGAGCAAGTAGACCTTTACCAAAATTGTAAGTTTGATGACCCCAGGGGTAGAGGTTTGTATTAGGGTCGGGCCAAACTTAGTATACAGTATTTATGTGTAAGTTTGCTGATACTGTATGAAATCTAAATGCATACTTAAGAGTAGCAGAAAAGGATGTACATAAAATGGTGAATTTAAGAACCCAGGGTTTTAATGACTCTAGGATGGGTCCAATTTACACCTATTATATTATGTAAAGCCTTTCATCAGTGTATGCACTTTTGAAGGCATTGTAGTTTTAAGATTACATCTTGTTTCATACTGTTGCTGAACATTTGAATTTAGCTTAGATATTCAGAACAGGAATATTTTTCTAGATTTCATGGCCCTTGGGAGTAGCGATACATTTTCACTAGTTCTCAGGTGACCGATAAGGCCTGTGGGCCTCTTTTCTTTACTCCTGACACACTCATCTGCTGCATGACCACCCTAAACTCCAGAATGAACCTCCCCCCACCCCCCGACAGATTCAACTTAAGCAGACATACAGATCTTATACCAAGCCATATCTTGGGTTTTGTAATTCATCAAACATTCACTTAGTACCTTTTACGCAGATAAACCTGGCCAGATTTATTGCCCTCTTCTCACTTAGATTGTCTTCCAACTCCATCCACATCTACTTGTCAGTTATCCACCTTCTTCATTTAGAGGCTGGGCTCCCCAAAAAGGTACAAAACAATTATTAGGAGCAAGAACTACTTAGAGACTGCCCATGACCCCACTGATCCTTTATAAGGTTTTCCAGATTTGAGATTATACCCAATAAAAACAATGCATGCTTCTGGGCAGCATCTTTAGTGGGTTTTTGTTCTCCTGTAGGAAGTCTAATCTTCTGGCACCCTCAGGGGAAACCTTCACACACTCCTCATGTCTGTCCACTTCTCTAAAGAGAATACCTTTTGCCCTAGCAGCATACTTGGGTTGTAATGTTTGTCCTCCATCCTGTAAAGACGACCCACTTCCCTGCCTTTGTTTATAAGCACAGCTCAAAGAAATGTCTCGTAACTTATATATATCAAGGCATATTTATATTATATATTTCATATAAAAGCCAGTTTTTATAGGTATTCTAGGACAAAAATCCCAGATACAGGACATGATCAATTCCTATAGGACACCTATGACCCATGCTATTTCCTCCTTGTTCATGTAAACATTTTTTTTTAATGATTTTGGTGTCATTTTAAAGATGTTTATCAGGAAGCAAAAGGATGTTAATATAAGCTCTTACATACAGATGGAATCCACTTTCAGAAAAATCTGTGGAATAACAAAAAACACTGGGTGATATAGGTATTATTTATTGTTAATAACCCGACACATAGTGTCCTGTGTCAATGCATATTGAGCTTCTCAAGTTTCACATTGTTCCATTGATCGCTTGAACTGTTTCCGTTAGACCTACTGGCAGTGATGTCTGCAACAGACGCTTGAGAACTGGTATAAATCGGAACTTTTTCACCCAGTCATACTGGTTAAATCACTTCAAAATTTAATCATCTTTTTAAAAAAAGGTACAAATTAGTTTGTTCTTTATCAAACATGTTAACATTTTTTAAAATGATTTCCTTGTCTTTCGTAGGTTCTAATACATGTAAAACCCAAAAAAATTCAGTATTAACTGTTTCTAACAAAATAAAACCAACATATTACATTTTAAAAATTCCCTGGAAAACAGTAAACATTTCTTCACCTCTTTATCAATGGCAACCTCTAGCAATATTAACCTCCCCATTAGTCATATCTAAATATTTTACAATGCACTTGATTTTTTTTTAAACAAGCAACAACACTGACAGATATTTTCACTTGCATTGTTTCTTGTGCATCCTGAATGTTAATTTTTTGTGCATTGTATTAAACTTTTTTTTCTTTTTATTTAATTTTCTCTTTAATCTCCCAACCGTAATGAATTTTAAGTACCTCCCCATACAAAACACAGAAAACAGGGAACTTCAAAATATCTCCCATTGTTTTTACATCTATCAATATACAAAATTTTTTAAACATCACTTAGAAAATTTCAACACTTTTAACAAAGCATATGACTATATTTTTTTAAACACAAAAAGATCATGTACCACATATACCATCATTCGACATTTAACAATCTTAATAAACATGAAATACAATATGTGGAAAAACTTACAAAACAGAAACGTATCAATAAAGCAAAAGGAAAAGTCTTTTGTTTCAAACCTAATAGCTACAAATATAGTAACAATGCCACAGTGAAAATGATAGTCATTATGGCTTTGCATTTACAAATCAAATCACTTCACAAAGGTGTTGACAGAAAAAAAACCACTCAACAGCTACGAAATGTAGATTCAAACAAGCCACAAAATTGAATATTAGTTAGGTTTTTTTTTAAAGAAACAATGTATGGATCACATAAATATTGCAGACTCTTTATAAGTTTGACAAGATAGAACTTTTTTTTTTTAAATGAGGGTGGAGTGGGGTGGGCAATTATATGAGAAAAAATATCAGTACATGATAAATTATTTCAATTTACTGAATTTAAAAACAACATACCGTAATAGAAAAGAATCTGTCAACACCTTGTATGAAGAATTTCACACCATTGGCGCAACATGAACATACTCAAAACAGGCAAATTTAAAATAAATATAATTCAATGCAACAAATAGCAGTTAGTGATCATTCACATAAACCTGAATATCAAATTTCTGATACCCAACCCTATTAGTCCTGATGTATCACTAACGACTAGATCCCACCAAATGGCCATGATTCCTTGTACACAAACTTTATGATAAAGAAAGCAAAAATTCAGGAAGATCAACAGGCGTAAATCCTTTTGATTAATCTATTTCTTTGAATAAAATAAAAGCAACAAATAAAGAAATTGAGTCTGTAATTTGACATTTATAAGGCTGGCATCAATATCATCCCTGCAATCTCCTGTCTTCTCTATTAATGACATCCTCCATACCTGAAAATAGAACCAACAGAAATTTTTAATTTTAACGATAGAAGTGTGCAAGGTTGCAGGTCATATCACAACTCAAATGCAACCCATCTCATTAAGTAAATGTTTTGTGACCCAGCACATTTCTCTTAACAGATTACATGTCATAAAAGGTAGTCAATAGTCACCATCCAGCATAAAACATAATTTTGACCTCAGCTGAATGTCGACTTTTAGCCAATCAAGAGTTCATGATTGTGTAGAGCTAGTATGTATGCAAGTAGATCTAACATTTCAATTAATTTTGATGAAACACATGTACCAAGAAATACCCTCAGAATTTTTAGGCACATAAACAAGTGACTGAAAATTAGGAAAGACTCTGGAAAAAAAATCCGCCTCTGCCTCTTTGACACACCCTACAGATATCATCTTCAATGTTGTCCATAATAAGCTTATACTACTGTGTGTTAACCCGAAAACGTGTTTTGCCATCATTTGTTTACATGTGAATGACGATAAATCCATTGGCTTATGCAATCACTCATGAAGCCATTCAGAGTATATATATCCAAAAGTTCAATATAATCTGTTACAGTTTTGTTAGAAGTGTGTGTGTGTGTGGGGGGGGGGGGGGGGGGGGGGGGGGTCACAAACCCTATAGAAAATGAATACACCAAGCATAGCAATATCATAGACCAGAACAGGCCCGACAATATCTGTAATTTAACATGGCATTTAGATATCATGTTTGGAATCAATAAATACAATCTCACTTACCTATGTTGGGGTCTACTGCCTGCTACCCGGATTACTCCCGACATAATTGTTGTTTCTCATTTACTCCATCATAATTGTGAGAGTCACAACATTTCCTCCCCCCCGAGTCCAGTCCACACACACGTCTGGTCTCCTATAATTTTACTAGTTCACTGCATCTCCGTAGAATAATTCCCATTTTGAATTCCCCTCTGTACTGTTCTACAGTAGATGATTGAGTTTTGTCCATCAGTGTCCTCTCGGCTCCCTTCCTATTGGGTGGTTACTATTGAATGTTGACTGACTACACAAGGTGGTCAAAATGATTTCACATTCACAAATCAACGTCAAAATAGAATCACTAGGCCTCATTACCCAGTCCTACATTTACAAAGTAAATATTACGAAGCATTCATCCCCCCTCTTGTCTGATAAACTTTTCCAGTAATTAGTGCTGTACCAGAAGAGATGTTTACAGTTTGCAATCAAGTTGAAGAAAATGTGCAAACTTCACATGAAAAGATGACTTGCTCTATGAACACAATATTTAGTGACTTAACATTACAATCACACATTTCCCAGATATTGCAATTTATTTCAAGTTCTTTAGGAATGTTTTGCAAATTTTCTGCCTAAAAACAACAACTTCCTACTTAAACATCCACTTTCTGTATTATTCCCCCAAAAGAATTCTACATCAGAAATTACTATTGATATGGAACAAACATTTCAATCAACAAAAAAATTGTGTTCCTTTTTCAAACATTGCTTGGCTGGAATATAATATCTTTTTGGGTTAATGCTTGTGGGCCACTGCCCACATCTCATGAAAGAATTACCAATCTAGCTCTACTACAGAAAAACTGGGGAAACAATTAACATGAAAATTTTATTTTCCCCAAAGTCTTCTGAAAATATTATATTGAACAGGTTTTGTATTAACTATCATAATATTTACCCAGCAGATTCCAAACATAACTACTGGAATGTATGCAAATATAAATGAAAGAGTTACATCATACAAACTGCACACAATTCAAAGTTTGTCTGCTTCGTCTGTGGTGGTACACTCAGATAATACACAATGCAGTAAAAGAAAAATTATCATTTTCACCAATGCTTTCATTTTTTTTTCACAAGACATTTGAATATAAAAATACTGTCTATCCACAAACATTGAGAGATAACATGTTTGATTTTTCTATTAACAATGGTTAAAACTAAGGAGGAAAAAAAAAACAAAAAAAAAACAAGCAACACAAAGTGGCTAGGTAAGGCAATATGAAGCTTGAAGAACAGCAAGTCTACCACTGCTTGTAGACCACAACGCTTCCTGGATCTAAAAAAGAAAACAATTAACATTAGATTTCAATCATTGTAAAAAGAAGTTAAACTTGCTATGAACATGATATAAGGACAGAGATATATGAAGGGTTCCAATTCAAGCACTGTGAAGAAATTGTCAAATATCAACAACTAAAATAGATGCAACTGTTAGCGATTGGAAAAAATTTGGTCTTTCAGAATTAATATCTAATCGCTATATAAAGTGTAGAAATGTAACAATGCACATTTATGCTGTGCAATATTTTGGTGTAAATTTTGATCTGCAGTTAAAAGCCAGTTTTATCCAAGAACAACCACACCCCCCCACCCCCCCCCCCCACCCAAGTCAATATAAATTCCAAAGGCTCCCAGATTTCCTACAAAGAAAGCATAGATTCCCATTGCATCTGATCCACTGGAAAGCATTGAAAGCCATATAGAGAGGTATTAATAAAATCAATTAGCTCAAGCCTTAGAGACAAATAGTCATCGATTTAAGCCTCAAGTAAATACCACAAGAGTTTTGGTTTTCTGTGAGAAGTATCTTGCATATAATTATATCAGATACCTAAACATCAATATCTGCTTTACTTCTTCACCTTCAGCTTCTATTCATACTACATACAGCAAGACATGCTTATAGTGAGGTGCTGAGGATGAGCAATTCCGATTATCAATGTAATTCATTATATCCAATACCTTGATAGTTCATATCAGAACTACTGGGAATAAAAATCATTTTGCTGTTAGCGTGAATTCATTATAAGTATGTTCACTCAGGGGTAGAAATTAGCAAGCAATACTCGCAAAATGTGAGTAAATTTGAAAAATTATTATTGAAAATTGTGGACACTCGAAAATCTTAGCAAGTGGTGATTTACAAACCATGATTGGCTCATATACACTTTTTACAGTGATGCTTAATTTGCTCTTCTTAAACTTGCACTCAGAATCATATAAATGTTTACATCAATGACCAATTTCAACAACTTCCATCCATCTTTTTCTTTTATATATAAGTTTTTTAGAAATTCAGAATCAAATAAATGCTTTACTAGTAAAGTTTATATATCACATTATGATCACAAATACAGACACATGTCACATGCTCTGTTCACTTAGAGGGATGATTAAACTGAATTTCAAGTACGAGGCTTTTGTTATTTATTATTAAAAATCAGTCTATGTTTTATCAAACTCTTCTGGTATCTTTTTTTTTTTTTTTTTTTTTACAAGAATAGAATGTAGCATCATATGTTATTATTTACAGATCATCAGTAAACAACAAATTTATTCCACAACAATAATTATTTATAATCAATCCAACAAGTCCTACCTATGTTAATTTGCTGTCCTATTGATGTGTTGGATTGTTGTGATGACACGAGAGTGTATCGCTGACCACATCAACATATGTGGTTAATCCGAGGCCAAAAATATCCAATTATCAGATATAATTTTATCACAATTATGGGTAGATAATTAAGATTTATTTACACATACATCAATGTTTGCAATTTGTTTGAGAATAAAGCAAACAGAGAAAAGTATCAGCTTGTGTTCATTCTCAATAGGTATGTAGAACAATTACTTCTCATTTTACATTTGTACTTTTCTCAAAAATCAGATACAAAAAGGACTTCTTGAATTTTCATGGGACAGAAGCTGCTCACAAACCACGAGTCCGGGACTAGTATTGAAAAATCCCTATAGTTACAACACTGATGTGGTATGAAATTGGAAACTTTGAATCTAGACCTGCAGTACATGTAGGTGGTATTAGATTAGAGGTGTGAGGGTCAAGAGACCCCAACATACCATCATATGACCTATGTTATTTACTAGTCCAAACAATGTTTGTTGACCCATCAAGCTCAGTAATCATGGGGAAAAAATCATTCATTTAGATAACATACATGTAAAAAGAGCAATGATTCATTAGTTTATTTTAGCTTGTAGGTTTTCATTTTAGCTTGTGGATTTTAAATCCACAGGCTAAAATTAGCCTGTTGTAGAAAAAGTTAATTTCAACCCCTGTCGCTGTAACCATGTTTTACTATGTAATGAACCTTAAAAAGAAAATACTATCCAAAAGGTTTCAGGTGATTTTATAGGTAGACAATACAAATATACTCACTTTTATCTTTCATATTCAAAACATTCTCCCATTCTGAAATTACAAAAGAATACAGATTACCTTACACTATAGACTTATTGAAAGGTCACACAACTTAAGTCTAAAAATTGGCAAAAAGCACATATATGCTTTACCTCTAAATGTACCCACAGTCTCTTTAATGCCTTATTGATATTATATTTCATTTGCCCTGACAAGTGTTTTTTTTTCCATACCAAATTGGGAGAAGGGCAAAAGAAAGAGGCCCAGGCCTTAGTAGTAATCCAACTATAACACAAGGAAACAACTGTAGGTAGTCAATCCATAATAAAAATGTAACCAAATAATAATCAGCTTATCAATTAAGGATCAGTTTCAGTTGACTGGGTTTAAGTATTGAGAAGTATTTTGCATTTTTCTATTTTATACAGGAGTTGTCTGCCCTTGACCAAAAAAATTTAAACTTCACCTGTTGAGCTGACATGACCATCACATTTATTCATTGAATTAAAAAAAATATCGCATCTCTTAAAACAAGAAATTTCCATAGAATTCAACTTTGTTTCCGAGACATTCACAGAATACAGGGAAAGGTCATCAATGTATACTGATTAGGCAATAATTTATTCATTTTCGTTAAATGTAGTGAATTAGACTTATATTATTTTCTTTTGTGGTAACATGAATAATTATAAGAGGGCATGATTTGAAGTTGATAAGGGTATCAGGTGTTCAAAAAGTATTCTAGTGTTCCAAGCCTTGCATAGGAAAAGTTTTTTTAATATACATGTAGCGTACAATAAGCTGCTTAAATCAAGTATTCATTGCTATTTGAGTTTCTGATACACAGATTGTGGTAGCTCTTGAGCTATAACCATGAAAAGGTGCTTGTCAATACAGCAAACTTCAGAAGTTTACAGAGGTGCATGTGGTTTATAAATTTTGTTTTAATGATGTGACTTTCTATTGCTATGAAGACTCATTGCAAAACCTAATCTAATCATTATCTAATGTCATGTTTATCTATAACTTCTGGAGTTGCAAAAGAATAAGTATGTGTTGGTAAACTTTTCTCGAATACCAAAAGATTTGGTGCCGAGCGAAGCGAGTTTAAAGTGAATAACTTTCATTTGTTAAAACCTTCAGTTAAAGACACTCTTTTCAAATGTATGGATTGCATATTTGTGGGACAAAGGAGTGCATCTTTCTAAATCTGAAATTGGATGTTGTTGGGATATTCTGATTAGTCATTACCCAATGGACCGAAATACAGTAGGAACAAATGTAACTAAATATATATGTGTGCATCCACTTTCCTAAATGAGGAGAAAAGAATATTTTTTTTAAAAGATGTAATGAGTTGCATAATTTTGGGAGAAGCCTCAAGGTTCATTATATCTATGCATTCAATCTTTGTGCTAGATGTCCAGGAGTTTATAAATATCCAGAGCATTTTCAGGATTTGAACTAAATACATGTATCCCCAGTTTCCCATCATGAGACATGAACCCCCTGAAACAGAGGTCACGAGTTCAATAGCAAAGACTTTATGAAGATTTGATGCATATTCAGCATTTGAGCCACACAGGCCCATCATAAGGCCCAACACTTCAAACTCATTTCACTATGCATCCAGTTTTTCTAGATATTCGACATGTTCAAAAGTGTAGAAGATATTTGAAGATGCAACACATTTTAAGTATATAAGCTTTACAGCCCTTCCCTCGGGTTTGGTCAAGGTTTCCTTGTTCATCATGAATATGTACACTGGTTTTCAGCTAGATAGCCAGGAGTTACATCCGATACTTGATTGTGCTTTTAGAAAGGAGAAATACAAAGAAAACTCCTCTTGCAAAGTTTCATTGCTTTTCACACGTGTTACATCACCAAGATGACCATTTGTTACCTAAGGTAAGCTGGTGACCTTCATCGTTCACCTACATTAACAAATAGGAGCTATTCTTCAGTCATGACTTTTCTAACATAGTTTTATTGCTAAAATTTTAAGGATTTTTTTTTAATAGATACTCAGTAAACTTTTCTTGCAGTATGACTTTGACCACTGACCTTTAAATCTAGATAGCAGCAGGTTCCATCCTTTAGTCATCCTCAGTAGCCAAGTTTATGGAGTGAATCTGATACTTGGCTAGTGGAGATGCCCATTAGTCAGACTCTTCATGCAGAGTTGCATTTAAAAACCAAAATAGCATTTTGAGTTAATTGCTTACCATACCTGGTGACCTTGATATGTTGACTTTAACACAATAGAGGTCACGAGGTCAAAGAGACTCGTCGTGTGAAGTTTCAAGTAGTAGTTACAGTAGATATTCAAATACCTGTTTTACAATATATAAGACCTGGTGACCTTGATATTTGAACCTCAAAAAGAGTATACTGACTCTTACCACTGCATTTTTCATTGCTAATATTTAAATGGCATTTGATTAATCATCCAGTTAAAAATGTTTCCATTTTGGAAGGAGCTACAGAAATGCAGAAGGATGGACACACAAATATCCCCGGTTTTCCAGCACAATGGGGGACAATGTTTTTTTAAGTACTATATTTTTATCCCTATTTATCGAAATTTGACACATGCCACTGTCAAACTGGATATTGTGTTGTCAAACATTTGACAGAAATATGCAAATGAAGCCTTGCCAAGTTGCCTGAAGCTCCCAGAAATATGTATTCAAAATGTAAACATTTGCAATGAGGCATGAAATATTTGTGGAATATAAGACCTCAAATAATTGAAGTGTTTCTGCTAACCCAACCAACCCTAATCATAATCCCTACTCTGAAATTTTTTTTAACATATATTGTTCCAAGAGATTATTGAATAAACATTGTTTTAGACTTGACATTTGTAATTCTTATTTGTTTAGTAATTAATATCAAGCATATACTTAAAAGTTGCATTGATAGTGAAAATGAGACCCTTCATGTTCAAAATATACCAGCAACATAATGGAGACTGTGATCAGAGTGTCTCTTTGTGTAGTTAATTAAAACAAAGTTTGAGAAGAAAAAAGCATTATTTCCTACTGACCTAACCTAATTCTGATTTGGATGGTGTACATGAAACACAACAATTTATATTTTTGGCCCAAGCAGTGCAAGTATGTTCTTTACTCATTCCCGTGGGGATCCGGGTTAGAATAGGTCCTCAGTACCCCTTTGCTTGTCGTAGAAGGCGACTAAATGGGGCTGTCCTTCGGATGAGACAGCAAAAACCGAGGTCCCGTGTCACAGCAGTTGTGGCACGATAAAGATCCCTCCCTGCTCAAAGGCCATAAGCGCTGAGCATTAGGCCTAAATTTTGCAGCCCTCCACCGGCAGTGGTGACTTCTCCATACAAGTGAAATATTCTCGAGAGGGACGTTAAACAATATATTTTTAATCATTATTGTTAAATGACAATTTCTTGGATCTTCTTCAGACTGACAACAGTGTACAATAAAGGTGCCTCATCCTTTATCAACAGTGCATCAAACAAATAGCAACTTGTCCCTGGGAAATCATTGAAAATTCCTCATTGGCAACAATTCATGGTGAATTTTGCCACCGATTCATATATTTTGAAATTATCATAATTGCCTCAAATTTAGTGTTAATATGGAAGAGAAATGTCATATTTTCCCAATTTACTATAGATGGTCACCTACAGTATGTTTCTGTTTGAATGCGATATTTTTTTCGTATTAAAGAGGTGCAGATGTTTTTTCTTTAACATATGACAGAAACAATGAATACAATGTTTTCTTAAGAAAGGTATCTGATTCCTACAATGATATTTTTTTTTTACATAAAAATTAGCCAGTAGATAAATGTCAATGACATTTACTGAAAAGGGCCTTAACCTTTTGACTCCAAAATGGATATGTTTCCCCCTTGACACTTGAAACATCTGTCATACATATGAAACTAGGTCATGCATGATTTATATGGTGTCCATGACATTTGGCATAGATGGATGCACTGACAAATTACTACATCAAACATGTGTACAAACCTCTGGTTAAATAGTTGGCTACATCAACTCTATTAAAGCACCCAAAAATATCCCCGTTCTCCTTCCTGTATCGGAGACGTCCTGAGGGTCGCCTGGACTCCGCCCCCAACACGGCACCACACTCCTCCCCATATACAACCACCACACAGCCATCATCCTCACTAGGTGGCGCTTCAATAGAGATCACAGATGGTTCATTCACCGTGGAACATGTGTCCTCACTGATGAATGAGAACAGCTGAGCGGCGGAGTTCTTGGAGTCTGGGGACAAAATCAGAGTACTATATGATTTTACTCCATTCTTTCCCTCTAATGGAAAACTTGCTGATTTGGAATTTCTCAATGATTGTTTGTAATCCTTAGAAATGATATTACTAGAATTGTTTGAAACACTTCTGGAGTGTATCACAGGAGCCTGGGGCAATTCTTTAGAAATGTTTATGGCAACACTTTCACTAGACTTTGTTTGGGCTAACACCATACTGGACTGTAAACTACTGCTTGGAACAGAATTTGAAACAGACACCTTTGGTTCTTCCATATCCAGATGAGGATCAAATCCAAACACAATGTCAAAGTCTTTGTGGTCTTTCTCACCCTTGTCCAAAAAAATGACAGATTTTGCTGGCCTTCTGGTACTAACCTTTTGTTTAGAAGAAGCCACTGATTTGTTTGTTTTAGGAGGTTCACAACAAGGTGATTTTGTCACTTTCATTTTAGAGGACATCTGATTGTTTGCACCATAATTCTTTGTTGTCACTTGGGCAGTGACATTTATAGAGTAACTTTCTAGAGGTTCATTGAATTCACTATTACCAGCTTTATTTACACTAATGTTTGACACAGTTTCAGTGATGGACATGCTGTCAATTGCAGCACTACTATCCACAGATGAATTCTGGGAACAGTTCTGGTTGCTGGTCTCCACACCTGGTTTCTCAAGTGAACCAGATAACTGTGTGGAATTGAACAGACCTTCCTCCTTCTCTGGTTTAACCAATTCCTGACTTCCGAATTTTTGACGAATGGAAGAAGATTCATTGTCTTTTCCGTCTGGACTAGAACCTATCGAGTGTCTTCGCTCTGTAAGACTTCCTTTCCATATCGCCGATTTTAAATCAGACACATTAGTTTGATCCTCATCAAAACATGCAGAGACAGAATTGTTTGGCTTAGGAGAGGCAGCCATCTTTGCATATGAAATCTGGAGTCTTGGAGACACAGCCTGTGCTGATGCAGGTAGTGATTTAACAGATTCCAAATCACTGTCATCTTGAGGTTTGATAAGAATTTCCTTTGGTACATCTCCAGTTGAACTGCGACGTCCATCTCTGAAAGACTGTCTTCCCTGTCTGCCAGCACCCAGAGCAGGAAATGATGATGGGCTCAGGTCCCTCACCCTGTTCCTCTCAGCCTCTATGGCCAGGGAGGTGACAAGCGAGGTGGGTGGAGGAGTGATGGACCTCTGAGGTCGACGCCTCTCCTCCTTTAAGGGAACACGCGGGGCAGCACTAATATCCTTGCTCATTATTTCTTTGGCAGAAATGGGAGCACCCTTTTTCTTCTTTTTTCCAACTACCTTGAATTCCTCTTCCACTTGTTTTGGAAAGTCAAGGTCTGTAAAAATGTAATAGTCACTTTCCTTTTCCACTTCATCAGTGTCCACCACTATACTGTTCTTGGTGTCACTTTTCGGTTCAACAGTCTTCAGTTCTGGCTCTCTCACAACAACAGTCTTACCAGGGTCTTTTTTACCACTGTCAGGCACTGTGTTACTAGGTTTCTTTTTTGGATTTTTCATATTATTTTGTTTCACATTGTTTAAGTTTGTATCATTTCTCATGTCCTTTGTAACTTTATTACATGTGTCAATAATTTCAGGGTTTTCATTTTCCACTTTGTGATTGATTAATTCTTTTGCTGCCTTTGGCTCCGATATTTGGGATTTCTTGGTGAAACCCCCAACAGCCTCCTCCTCAGGGGAGGTTACATCCCCATTCATCATCTCACCCTCCAATTTAATGTCTTTCTCCACACACTTATCACGAATAATGTGAATAATGTGATTCCGTTCCTTAATGTCCTTATGGCAGTCGTCAGTCACTATTTCCGGTGCACTGATCTTCTCATTAGAATTTCCCATTTCAGTTTTACCTGTCTCAGAATTCTCACGATTCTCCTCCAAATTGTCACTATTTTCGGAGCTATTTTCTTTCTTTTCGGCAGACCTGACGTCTCCCTGTGTTACCTTTGGCTTTCTCTCCTTATTTCTTTTATTGTTTTTGTCTGTTGACTTTGCAGAGTTAATATCCACTGTGTTATTATTGGGAAGTTTTTTAGGCTTTCGCCCGGTGCCATCGTTCTCAATAAATGACAAAATTTCATCAATTTCTTTGCCTCCTTGATAGTTTTCAATTTCTTCTGATTTTCGGACAGTCTCTACGGTTTTGTCTTTTTTCTTTTTGCGGGACTTTTTTGTTGCCTCCTGGTTAGATGTGCTTGAAGAGTCTTCGAATTCTCTCACGTTATTTCCAAGAGAATGATACGAACCAAACTGGCGGATTGAATCATAGTTTGTGGGCTTCTGGTGTGCCAAAGAACCAGGAGACCTAGGATTTTCTCTCATTTGCCTGTAACGGCTCGTTAGGTGTGGTGTAGACTCTATCCGCGGATTTCCATTTTCGTCTGTGTCACTATAATCAGTCCTTCTCTTGCTTTTATCATCTAAATCATCTGTAAAAAAAAAAAAATCCTGTATTATAACTATGTAAATAATTCTTTCACATATACTGATGAGTTCAAGTTGTTAATGGTCACAAGCAGGAAATGCTTTCAAATCCAGTTTATAATCATTCATACATTCCCTATGGGTTTTGCCAAGTAGGAAAATGACAGCTTATCAGAGAAGTGCAGTGTAATTCTCTTATATTTAATTTCCTCAGGTTTACGGCAATTCCTAGACAAATCAACAGTCATGCCTATAAAAACAGGTTTTGGTAAATGTACTTTAAATATTTATGCTAAAGCATTCAAAGACACATTTTGAAACTTTTACAGTTGATAAGGGATCAAAAAATCCTCTATCGATAACAATGAAATAGGATGTCACCTATTAGAGTACCTCCTCAATAACTATATTTTAAAAAATTGCTCAATTAATCAGGTATGAAGCACCAATCAGGCAAAAGGATGCATGCATATACCGAATGAAATGAACATTTTGACAGGTTGTTGTATAGCCCAAGGTGTAGTAAATTCCTGGTTGAAGTGTCCCACACTGGCCAATACAACCACAACGAGAGCACTTTTCTTTTTCTATATGAAAGTCCAGATATATAATCTTTAGACAAGAAAAATCACGTAAATCCAGATATTTATATAAGAAAATTCACAGATGACCTACATAATTATAAAATCCACCATCAGCTGTGGTATACAAAATTATATAGCTGGTAATCAGCTGGTCCAATCAATAGATCCCCCAAGTCATCTTTATCATCTGTCCAGGTGAATGTCAGTACCCTCATTTTCACCATATTAAAACCATGTGCAAATAGGGCGTTATACAATCTAACATGTAGCAGCCATTTTGGAACATCAAATTGCTCTTCACATCACAATGACAAATTAATACCAAACATGTCTCTAATTACAACACAGTATAATTTAAATGGTAATAGAGCCGGCCAATAACCAAAATAAATCACAATGTCAATTCGTGTCCAGGCACCAAAAACAGCTGACTTACCTTCTAATCAACTCTATAAATAACATTTAAATCTCTCTCTCCAAAATACATGAACATTGTATATCGAAAATCCAACACCTGTACACGACTGTTCATGAAACAAGTCGTGACAACAGACAAGTACTCTACACCAGTCATATTCACATGACTCAGATCCTAATTCACAAAATTCCCCCCTACAAACCTCAACACTTTACAGTCAACCGTTTGCCGGAGCTGTCTGCCTTCTTGAAATCATTGTTGAATCCACAGGTAAAAATTGTCAGTAGAATACTTGTTTACACAACTACAGCCTTACTACAATAGGCTCTGTGTCAATGTTGTGGAACAGTGACCCACGTAGATCACTGCCATGTAAACAGCATCAGATGACCGAGAGGACCCCTGCCTGGGCCAAACTGCAAGGAAACACCACTGACAACTAAAGCTTCACAGCAAAGACAAACTTTATGGTTCACCTTCATTTCCCCAGGTTCATTTTTTTCTGCAATGTTATCCCTCAGTAAAATGCTTTTTTTTTTAAAATCAACATGCTAATTACCAGCATATAAATTAAAAAAGCTCAGAGTCTGAGGAGACAGAGGAATCTTCAGACACTATCAAAATCTCTAGTGGGTATAAATTGGTCACTTTGGAAAAAGGTCTAACTTATTCAAAGTCTTTAGGCAGACACCTGGAAGATAAGTGTTACAGGCCGATATAAAGTGTCGTTATGTGAAGACTTGGAAGTGACAACAGTACATACCAAAATGTGAAACTTCAGTCCTTTCAGCAGAGAATTCAGTAACACATCGACAAGACAGAAACCCCCGATCACATGTTAGTAAACTGATAATGATGACAAGAGATAGAGTACATATAAATCACAAGATTTTACAGGTGGAAAAAGATCGCCTCTCAACAATGGCCCCTTAGGTCATCTTTTTGAGCAATTAGAGTCCAAATAAGTCTCCAAGATATTATTACAATCAATGCATTAATAAGGCCATGTCAACAGATCATGACATAATTCAGTCATTTTTATAACTTATTAATTATCACTACCTTGTACACTACAACAGAGTGGTCCAGTTATACACATAACATGGGCTCTCTAATTAACTATATGATATTAGCTGATACTGCCAATTACCACATCATTTCAGTTCTATCTACTTTGTTCTCCCAGCTTGCAGGTTTTTTCTCTTATGACTTGGGAACATCTTTTACACACAGCTCGCTGCTGGATGTAATGTGACCTGACTTAGCTGTTGCTGAATGTCTTGTTACAAGGAGACGATATACTCCAGTCTCACTGCATTCCAGTGCTGATGAGAAAAACATCTCTTGTGGCTTCATCACAGAGCACCAAGTCATTGTATATGTAAACAACATTGTACAATCTTGATGCTAAATGCCCATGCACAGTCAATGTTAAAAGTTTTTACAGAAGCTGCAAGTTCCCCCCACATACAATGCCTAACCTCTTAAGAACAGCCAAGGTCAAACTGACAGATGGTGGAGATTAGAGTGAATGAAACACATTTTATCTATGACCCCCACCCTCGAAGTACTAATCTGCTATCAACAAATTAAGCAACACATGCTTGATATTTGCATTAAAATCAACATGAATGTTAACAAGTTCTAGACATTTCAATGTAAGGGGTCTGCCTCAACTAATCCAACTACAAGTAAAACTGACATACAGCTTTACAGGTTGAACTCCTGTACCTTAGGTGTTCATAAACCTGTACGATAGACAGGCACCTAGTGCACCTGTAAATAGAGCACCTGTAGATAGCGCACCTATAGATAAAGCACCTGTAGATAGAACACCTGTAGATAGTGCACCTATAGATAGAACACCTATAGATAAAGCACCTGTAGATAGTGCACCTATAGATAGAGCACCTGTAGATAGTGCACCTATAGATAGAGCACCTGTAGATAGTGCACCTATAGATAGAGCACCTGTAGATAGTGCACCTATAGATAGAGCACCTGTGCTCTGTAGATAGAGCACCTATAGATAGAGCACCTGTAGATAGAACACCTGTAGATAGAGCACCTGTAGATAGAGCACCTATAGATAGTGCACCTATAGATATAGCACCTGTGCTCTGTAGATACAGCATCTGTAGATAGAGCACCTGTTGATAGTGCTCCTATAGATAGAGCACCTGTAGATAGTGCACCTATAGATATAGCACCTGTGCTCTGTAGATAGAGTACCTATATATATAGCACCTGTAGATAGTGCACCTAAAGATATAGCACCTGTGCTCTGTAGATAGAGCACCTGTAGATAGTGCACCTATAGATAGAGTACCTGTAGATAGAGCACCTGTAGACAGTGCACCTATAGATAGAGCACCTGTAGATAGAGCACCTATAGATAGAGCACTGTAGATAGTGTACCTATAGATAGAGCACCTATAGACAGAGTGGCTATTAATGAGAACAATGAATTGAAAATTTGCAAGTTGCTCAATTTTCCTTTGTTTTAGCATAGAAAATAACTTAATTACCAATAATATGAAACCTCAATCCAATCAACCATATAAATAGAATTGATCCAGTTAAACCATCCCTTCCAAAATGCCTGCTTGGTTTTGAAATCAAATTTAAATATAGAATACAAAGTGACAGGGATATCAAGCCAGGAAATGGTATTGGATTTATAGGGTAGGTTCTATCATCAATCGGTTATCAATACATATCTAACTGACAACTGAACACACAGACATATTGGATTAAGTCATGGTGTGTACTTTCCTGACACTGCAATTTTTATCAGTCATTAATGGAACAGAATACATTAGCTACTCATCCAATGCTTCAAACAGGTTATTTTATAGAACATGAACCAAATCATTTCTTCCCTCTATGAGTGAATACCAAGATCAAAGGCTCATCAACCTACCCTCCTTCTATTTTTGAATCCCATCATTTAACAGTGCCTAATCTTTTTACCCCTCAAGAAACTAGCAAAATATGACAAAAACAAACTATAAAAGTTTACAAGGTGCAATCGCTTCACAATACCTCTGCAATCTGTGTGCAATGAACCATACCAAAAATTGATAACTCAACCATGTGTCATTAAGCAGGGCCATTAACTCACCTGAGCCTGGTGCTGTGAGGGGGAGATAAAAGTCACAAAACCTGAATTGATTTGTCAGTCCTGCAGCACGGGGGCAGTGTAGATACATGATTTAGTGTCCCTCCCCCAGCACATTGCATCATTAATCCATTAAGAAAACACAAGGAGTCTCATCAAGTCCACACCTGTACTTTCAAGCAAGACACAATCCTTGGTAGAGATTCATCTCAAAAAGATAACACATCTTACTGGATCAAAGTGCAGACCTACAGTAGATTATAGACAGCCACGTCACAGTAACTAGCTACCTGAGAAAATACTCCTCTCTACCTGAGGCTCTGTGGAAGTGGGGAACGAATTCTGCACACGACTCAGTCCTTGTCAATGACCACTGGTTGTTAGTGATACATGACAGTGCATGGGCAAGGATTCAGCCAAGACAACAAACTAAATATGTCATCCTTCTACACCAGCGACTCCCTCACAAGTAAACACCTGACAACAAGGACAGTTATTTAGTGAGGACACTCGTAACCCGAAATCTCCATCACTTCCCACCAGAGGTTGTGTTGTGCTTACTGCCACCTTCCATCCAAGTATTTGTTAACTTTAGGCATATAATTACTCACATCGATCTTTTTCAGCTGCTATTGAGATCAATACTTGCAAGATGTCCATAAATCCCAAGCTATGCATATTTTTACAGATAACTATATCAGCACTTAAAATACAACACCATCATTTAAAGAAGAATTCAGCTTTCCCCCAGGATTCATCCAGACTGTTTGTCGTGGAGAATGAGGAATTTAATGGCAATATCAACAATAAACCCATGGAGATGCTCTCCTCAAGAAAATTCATCTTTAAAAAGATCAAAGAATTGACATGGAAGGGTGTTTAGAGTTTTTATTTACTTCTTCATTGATTTCTCCATGTGTGATGCATGGTTGTGGACAATATTATCAAAGGTTAGAGGTTATTCAAACTCTCATAACATATTAAGTCTCGAGCAAGTCATGATGAAATATGGGGAACCATCTGTGGATGACTCCATGTTCAAAATGTCACCAATAACCCTATGTTTAGAACAGTTGTAGACATAAAAAAGGGGAAGTTAAAATTCTGATAGAGAGATAAGATTCTGTAGTCTTTGGGAAACTGTGGAGGAGGTTTGCCATCTCTAAATGCTCTTTTCATTATCAAGATAGCTTTTAATAACCTTTCAGTCATGTCACCTTTAAAATAACTGTCAATGACTTGAAACACCACTTACAGTGGTACCAGATTATATCAAATACATTTCATACAAAATTATGTGTACAGGGTATCAATGATCAAATATTAAAGTTAAACTATTCACAAATAACTGGCAGGGGAAAAAATCATAATAATGATCTCCATTGCTTTTAATACTTTTGTTTATCTATTATTATAAATATAATTTGCATAATAATTTTACTACTTATTTCCTTGGTATGAGTTTGCAGCTTATATTAATTTCCTGTTGACTACTGGCCAATTACCCACAATTCTAATTCAATCAGAAAGAAGTACACCCATGTTTTCATCCATAGATAGGGTTGATGAAAACATGGGTGTACTCCTCTTATGTCTATATACTCAGATCATCAACTTTATCATAACAAATTATACAAAAAGTATGAAAATCATGGGTTCTTACTGTTAGATATTACTTGATGTGTCTTTGATGTCACTTGATAACTCAGTATTTGGTAAAATTGTGTTTAACATCTATCTAGTCTATGTGTAAACACACTAAGAGTCTTTCAAAGTTAACATTACCCACTGTTGTGTACAAATCACATTTTGCATTGTAAAAGGATTTCATTTAAAATTCAACCCCCACCCCACCCCCCTTCTCCCCCAAAAAAGCCTGACCATAAAAAATAATAATATGCTTATTTAGGAGTTCAACAAAATAATATATGCCGAAAATTATACAGTTACTCAAATGGTGTCGAAAACCAGCCAACCAAATTAATTTTCCCGGTAGTATCATACATCAAACTCCTGATCATTTCATACAACAGACTGCAGTATGGGAAGTTGCTTAGAATCAGGTAAATTGCTAGTTAGAATGTGGTAAATTTTAAGTTCATATTAAAACAACAGAAATCTGCTACAAGTAACAGCACCATGATTTAAGTTTCTATCAATAAAAACATGAGCAAATATATATCAGTTAATAGTATTGAATGGAACCTAGGCCTGTTCAGGCTTTTATCACAATACACTTGTAAACAACCCCCTACTCAAGGATACTCATACAATTAACATTTCTACTAACATACTCTATAACACTGTAGCAGAATTTGGATGCCATTTATTTTCAATTATATTAAATTCAATAATGAGTTCCATCAAAGACATTATTATCTTTAAGTACTAAGTGAGTGCCATTAAAATCATTTCATTCAGAACCCCTAAAATGCAATAGCAGAGATTACAGATCAATGACACTGAACAACCAGATCCCAACCCTTATCTATAGATTTTTCTCATAGACAGAATTTAGAAATCGAATTTCCAATGCTAATATCTAAAACGTAACACATACTATCAATCAATTCCACCACTGTTCAGAAACTTAGCATTACCTCTAGATTTCATGTAAGTAATCCAGTATTTTGCTGATTCGTTTGATGTCACCAAAAAAAAACCTCAGTCAATTCTCAGTATAAACACATCTCCACAGGAAGGCAATGTTTCATAGCACCACAGATGTCTGCCAAACAGTACTGTTCTCAAGGAAGAATGAAAAATACCAACAGAGGGTAAAATTACACACCCAAATCAGAGTATGACTGAGTGTATTGGTACAGTCAGTGAACTGGAAAACATGTCTGTAGCAATGCTGGGAGGAATTCCTTCCACCGCCTGTGTGTGTGTAGGATACATAGCCATAACTACACTGATAATATATATATACCACAGAAAAATAGTCAATATCACCTGCATAGCATTACAACATGGCCGCTGCTTCTGCTGCTGTGGGGATCACAACACAGCATAAATAATGTGTGCTGGGAGGGACTAATGCATTATAATAGTTATGAGCCTTAAACTGTGTGCTGGGAGGGACTAATGCATTATAATAGTTATAAGCCTTCAACTGTATGATGGGAGGGACTAATGCACAATAATGGTTATAAACCTTCAACTGTATGCTGGGAGGGACTAATGCACAATAATGGTTATAAGCCTTCAACTGTATGCTGGGAGGGACTAATGCATTATAATAGTTATAAGCCTAAATCAACTGTGTGCTGCGAGGGACTAATGCACAATAATGGTTATAAGCCTTCAACTGTGTGCTGGGAAGGACTAATGCACAATAATAGCTATAAGCCTTCAACTGTATGCTGGGAGGGACTAATGCATTATAATAGCTATAAGCCTTCAACTGTATGCTAGGAGGGACTAATGCACAATAATGGTTATAAGTCTTCAACTGTGTGCTGAGTCTGTTGCACTATTTTTAGTATTACTTTGTGCTAGTACTACAACACTATTTTCATACTAGTCTATACTGAGACTACTGCACTGATGAAAGGCGTTGATATGTACTTGGACTACCCTTTTAAGCATTAATTTTTTTGTCTCTCTGAGCTAGTAATGAAGGGGAAACTTGACACGACTGGATAGAACAACAAGCAGTATCTAGAGCAGTGGCCAAATCTATGCTATCAAAATCATGAATTTAAAAAATCTACAACATTAAATGATTAATCAAAAGTTTAAAATCAAAACTGCTTAGGGAAGGAATTTTCACAGTCAATATCTACAAGAGATTTATTACAATATAATCTTTCTATAAGTGCATTTCTTGTAGAAAGGCTTATTTCTTTCTACCGTCATTCGTACTTCAAAATTAATCATGTTACCAGGTATAGTTGATGTTGTCACCTTTCGCTGACGAGGTCAACTTAGATAAACAGTATTGATCTCAGAGCTGCAGATAGTTCTCCACAGAGATCCAGAAAGCTCATTAATAGCAAGCTCTATAAAAATAAACCTCTTTATTATTTAATTAGCTACTGATACAGCATGACCAAAGGACAAATCAAAATTAATGAGGGATAAAAATGATTCATATACATCTAAAGATATTGTTGTCTTCCACTCTGTTTGCACAAGTATTCCCAAGTTATCTCCCTTGTAAAGATTTGATCAATCGATTTTGTAAACATTTCTGTAACACAAACAATGGATTTGTAAAAATTTCTGCAACACAAGCCTTCTACTAAAAAGACCACCTTAAAAAAATATAGATGTGTTTGCCCTCTCACCATCTATATTAAAATTTGGGTAGCTTGGTCAATCAGACACTCCCCCCCCCCCCCCCCCCCCCCCTTACAAAGACATCCTATTTAACATTCAAGAGCTTCAGATAAAAATCATGCTTTTGATTGTCTTACCACATGTTTACTTAAGGAATATTTATGAGGGTATAAAAATTATACTACTCCCATGCTTCCAATGTGTATATATATCCTCCATGATACAAACAACCTTTGTATCTATATTTTGTAAACCAAGAAAGATATATAGATTTTTCATACTCGCCAGTCTTTTGTTAATATCTATTGAAATAAATTTTTAAAGTCATGTTTTTTTTTTTTTAAATCCACATTGCATATTTTATGCCCTTTTTTGACATATGTATACTGATTTCATATCATCAAATCTCTCATACTTATATTCATTTCCTGCTAATTTGAGAAACTCTTTTTAAGGTGTACCCGCCGGGTAGCGATCAGCCACTTTACGGTAGTTCCATCCTCGTGTGACATCATAGATTTTTGCAAAAACTTTATTCAATTAAACTTTGTGCATGTTGAGACATATATCTTTTGGAGGAATTTTAATCTCTGGGTATAATAAAACTTTGTTAATTCAAATCTATTTGAATCTATCATATAAATAATCAATTATCTATATTAAAAATATGTTGTCACTTCTATGCTGGTATTTTCTCTACTGTATGTCTAACATAAGATTTCCCTGATCCACAATTATATCTAGATAAATATTTATGAAGAAGTAGCCTTTTGAAAGTGATGAAATCAAAATTTTGCCATTTTAACCAGTTTGTATGTGTTTTGATTATATGCTTTTTACTGAAAATGTTAGATTTTCTGATGTTGATATCTGTTTCTGTGTGTCTCACATCTTTATATAATCTGGCAACATCTACAGTCCTCTATCCAGCCCTGTATACTGACAGTTCTAAATCCAGCCATGTATACTGACAGTTCTAAATCCATCCCTGTATACTGACAGACTATCCAGCCCTATATACTGACAGACTATCCAGCCCTGTATACTGACATACTATCCAGTTCTGCATACTGACAGTTTAACCAGCCTTCAGTATACTGACAGTTCTCTATCCAGTTCTGTATATTGGCAGATCTCTATCCAGTCCTGTATACTGACAGACTATCCAGCCCTGTATACTGACAAACTATCCAACCCTGTATACTGACATACTGTCCAGTCCTGTATACTGACAGTTCTTTATCTAGTCTTGTATACTGACAGACTATCCAGTCCTGTATACTGACAGACTATCCAGCCCTGTGTACTGACAGACAATCCAGTCCTCTATACTGATGATTCTCCATCCAGCCCTGTATACTGACATACTATCCAGCCGTATATACTGACAGACTATCCAGCCCTGTATACTGACAGACTATCCAGCTCTGAATACTGACAGTTCTCTATCCAGCCCTGAATACTGACAGTTCTCTATCTAGCACTGTATACTGACAGACTATCCAGCCCTGTATACTGACAGTTCTCTATCCAGCCCTATATACTGACAGATCTCTATCCAGCCCTGTATACTGACAGTTCTCTATCCAGCCCTGTATACTGACAGATCTCTTTCCAGCCCTGTATACTGACAGTCTATCAGCTCCAAATACTGACTGTTCTCTATCCAGCTCTGAATACTGACAGTTCTCTATCCAGCCCTGTATACTGACAGTTCTCTATCTAGCACTGTATACTGACAGACTATCCAGCCCTGTATCGGGACAGTTCTCTATATCCAGCCCTATATACTGACAGTTCTCTATCCAGCCCTATATACTGACAGTTCTCTATCCAGCCCTGTATACTGACATCTATTTCCAGCCCTGTATACGGACAGACTATCCAGCCCTATTTACTGACAGTTCTCTATCCAGCCCTGTATACTGACAGATCTCTATTCAACCCTGTATACTGACAGATCTCTATCCAGCCCTGTATACTGACAGATCTCTATCCAGCCCTGTATACTGACAGTTCTCTATCCAGCCCTGTATACTGACAGTTCTCTATCCAGCCCTGTATACTGACAGACTATCTAGTCCTGTATACTGACAGACTATCCAGCCCTGTACAGTGACAGACTATCCAGCCCTATATACTAACAGAGCTCTTTCCAGCCCTGCCTTGGTGTTGGTGTACACAGATCACAACCTTACAATGAGTATAATAAAGGGATGAGCATACTAAAGGGATGAATATATAATACTTCCATATTTAACTACATGAATAATCATATATAACATACAAAATTATTCAGTGACCTTGACATTAATTCTTTTATTAAAGTGACAAAGATCCAGAATCTTAAACCATCAAATATAACAACCACACTTTTCCTTATAAATTCAATTTTCCTAATCTCGACATTTAAAGTGATTGCTGAATAAGAGCATCGATAACACAACTGGACAACACATTTATAAAAAAGCCGTACAAACCGACAGTATTCCCTATATCTTCTAAAAAAAAACCTCTACCACAGGTAACCTATCTATAGTATTTCCTGCCACTTGTTTATGGTTAACCTTCTCCCATCTCACACTAATACATCGTGTACCACCTGTACCTACAGACAGACATGGGATCATGAGGTTAGTAACTTACCACAAATGTCCCCCTCCCCCTCTTCCTCCGAAGTCTGGCCAATTTTTAACTTCATCCTGAATTATCAATCCCCTCCTCCGAAAACACAAGAAACAATGCTCAATGTCGACACCACATCTCGCAAGAATGCTAAATTGGCACAAACTCAATGCACAATACAACTTTCAAAAATGTTGCCACAAGTTGCTTTTTCATACATGCATGTAGCTATCCTGTACAGTGTTTCACTCAAATGTCCTTCCACTTCAACCAGGAAACTCTTTTCAGCACAGTATACAGCTACAAGTCAGACAGGCCTGTGTAAACGACATATAGCAAAATCACCCAGGACTTAACTTCCTTATAAATGTTCCCCACTTTTTAATAAATACTGCAGAAAATAAGGTCTAAAAATAGATCATGAAGAAAAGTCTAGAATGAAGATATATATTCAGGTTGATTTATAGGTTGATTAAATTCTCCATGACCCACACATGTACACAATGTGTATTTCCTGTGTATACTTTGCCATTTTCCCTGTGGTGTGAATCACACATTTAAATGTACACATGGCATATTTAACATGTTCTGCCACTGTTATACATGCAATACGTCTACATGTACATGATGCATGTGTCGTAATATTACACATAAATGCCTCTTTATGTGATATTTCATATTTTTCAAACAGTTGGCACTGTTTCTGTTGTTTTTTGTTGAAACACATAAGGAAATATTCAAACCACATGCAATACCCTGTCTGGGGCCTCCATAATCTAGCTTTTGCCTAAATAGGAAATCTTACTGAATGCACAAACATAGAATTACGTAGGCAGTCCTGTTTTATCTATTTTATTTTTTATATGTGTGTGTGTGTGTGTGTGCATGTGTGTGTGTGTGTGTGGAGATCTCTGCAGGGATATCCATTTCAATAACATTCATATCAATTACACATATATTATTTTTTCCATTTAGCCGGATTTCAAATGTTTAGCATATATGTGCTGATAATACGATTGTGTTTCTATATTGCACTTCTACAACAGAGAACATCATTTATAAACACCCACTTTTTTAATAGTGAAAATAATTCGTATTTCCTTACACATGTAAACACTTCTATAATTGATAAGGTACTATGGTGTATTTCAAGATAAGTGATCGTTATCCAGTATAGGCAAAAAAAAAAAAAAAAAACTTATCCTGACCAACAAGTAGAATTCCATGAATTGGAAATCCATTACATTTTAAAAATAATGATAACATTAATTTATCTTTTCATCAAATGAAACAAACACAAGATGTCTGATGTCTACCCAGAGTTGTCACTTGTATCTGACGTACACGTGTGAAAGCAAGGAACCACAACTCTAGGTAGAAACGGAAGCATGTCTGACATTGACAGCAGGAAAAAAACCAAATTAAAGCCAAAATACATCAAGACAATTACAGAGGTTCTGGAAGTACAGCAGACTAACTCCTCTATTTCTTATAGAAGCTACACACCTGAGTTTATTAATCTGATAAGATCACATGTAAGCAATGAAGGAAAGCCAAATTTCCTGTCTTGTCTCGCCTCCCATCTATAACTTTTTATCTTTTGAGATTTTCCACTGGAGACACTGTACACAGAGTATATAACATATTTTGATTCAGCAAATAATAATGTTAAATTCAATGGAACAACAACAGATATATATGATTTTTTGGGAAACTCTGGATTATTTCTGATATTAGTATAAAAATATAATATTTCACTCAGTAGAGTACAGCCTTAATTTCTATTTCATTTCAAAATAATTACATTGAGTTTATTTCATGTGGGTTCATCATCATGCGCAGACATGAGTATGTACAGTGGAACCCCGTTATTACGTTCCCCCTTTATTACGTTAGTCCGCATATTACGTTGGAATTTCAAAGCACAAAACCATTTCTTAACAAACCTATATAAAATAGACCTCGTTATTACGTTGTTCTAAAATGCCG
Organism: Ostrea edulis; assembly: GCF_947568905.1. NCBI lineage: Eukaryota > Metazoa > Mollusca > Bivalvia > Ostreida > Ostreidae > Ostrea > Ostrea edulis. The sequence continues at coordinate 36,115,283 of NC_079164.1, forward strand.
GGACTCGGTATTACGTTGTAAAAATTCCGACAAAAACGTAATAAACCCCTAATTATTCAATAATGATTCTCAAAATAATAAGCCATTTACACCTTGACTGCCTGAGGCAGTCACCACGTAAATTTCCTGGTCTGTTTGGGGATTAGAGACGCTCGACTGATCACGCTTCGATAGATCTAGTGACATCAATACAGGTGAATACCCCGTATAGAAGCCAGTGATAAACAATTAAATAATGTTTATTTAGAAATTGTACTCTATGAAATTTACTTCATTTTACATATTTTGATAATCAAAGAAATAATTTCTCAACCACCTGCGTGTTCAGCATAGTGTGATTACCTTCGCTATTAAAACTCTATTCACGGACAGCTTTGGTACCAAACAAGAAAGATTTATCGTAGCAATGTTACAACCGCTTGGGTAACTGCTTGGACATAGATGACTAAAGGTGTTCAATTAAAAAAATTGTTCGTTGTTTGGACATGCAGCTTTGGTGTTCGTAACTCTCGTCCATACATACACCAATCTATCGGCCGACTCGTGCACGGCATTTACTTCAGTGAATATTTTAAAATCCCTTGATGCGCACGTGATTTTAGTGCCATCATTTAGCGTTATAAATGAAATCTTCGTGCATCATTATATTTTTTTTTATGTGGATTGCGCTTAAATTGTTCTCCGTGCATGTTTATCGTTGGTGAGAAGTGTGTAAGTGTTGGGTATCGTGTGCGTTTTGTGTCTATAGTTTTGTTGTTTTTTGGGTGGGATTTTTTTTATTGTGTTGTGTATTGTGTAATTAGAGAACTTAATAAAAACGATGTTTTGTTATTTTTTTAAATACGAATGTTGAATACGAACCGGAACGAGTTATTGAGAGAAATTTACATGAACGCATTGTTTTAAAGTTGAACAAAATGGCGGTCCAAACGAATGCAGAAAAAGCAACGTTTATCAAAACATCCTTATGTATCCTACACCGAAATAAAGAAAAGGGATAAGAACATGAAGAATTACGGACATTAATGATAAGATGTAAATAAAACAAAGTATCATATTCTTTTAAACAAAGAAACAGTAAAGATATATTCACACACCCCTTCACGGAGTACCAACGGACGATATACAATTTCCAAATGATAATTTTAACGGATTTCACTGGGAACGTTTATTACGTTGACCCCGGTATTACGTTATTTTATCGTGACAAAATGGAAAACGTAATAACGGGGTTCCACTGTATTGCCATAAAATACCTTAAAGTCATGACAACCCACATTTTCCCCAAACTTGAAGGCCCTGGCCCCTGGATTCAAGGGGTAAAAAATCCCTGGATAGTCCTAGGTTTCACAGTCACTGGACAAGAAAAGCTATCAGACAGATGAGAAAGCTTATGCTTCAATATATCCTTGTCTTTTTACATGGTGCCCATCAGAAAATGGGCATATAAAAATTGCTGTGTTTCTGCTGATGATGCAATAGAAAGGTAGGGAAAAGATTTGATTTGATTTATAAATCTTTTCATTTCCGAGACTAAATCAATATTACAAGAAAATGCACAATCAGAACAACTGTAAGGTTTCACGAGCCTTTCCTCCTTCTAAGTACGCTCATATGAAAGTTGCACTTCTAGACATTTCCATATCAACATCTTCCACATTGCCAAACTTAGCCCAAGTCATAAATATATAGTAAAAAAAAAAATCAACTTGATACAGTCCTGTTTTCCCAGTTTTAAATAAAATGAAAATCTTATAAAATAAATTTCTAAACTGCCAAAGTCATTGTCTGCCAATTAAATTATGCATTAAATACCAAAATTCCTAAAACAGCTTTTAGTTACATAACATACAACTCACATCTAACATTAAAATCTCTACAGTCTTTTGCTGAACTTTGAATGGCCAGACATTGAAAAATCTTGAATTTTTTTTCCCTAAAACATGGTCAAACGTCGCACTTTTGTTCAACCCTGATTTTTCTTCATTTTATTATGACCGACTGAAAAACATTTACAGCATTTTAACAATTTTAATTATCTTAACAGTTCAGTTCTAAAAAATTTTACTCCCTATTTGACAACTAAATGTTTCTGAAGTTTAAAGTTTCACTTACAATAACAACAACAATACTGTGCCGGAAATATTTTTGTCAATTGTAGATACATTTCCTGTTTCAATCTGCAGTTCATGCATTCTTATCAAAGGGAGGGGGTATTAAAAAGATTTGTACAAAAAAACAAACAAAAAACCCCAGAAAAAAACGAATTTCTAAATTCTAATGCCTTACAATTTTAAGTGTGTGGGTAAACTTATTAACATATGTACGATGCATATTTCTTCAAACATTCATATTTGAAAATTTAATTCATCAATTTTTATTCAAGAAATAAACTAGAGCTTGGTTTTATGAAAAACAAATGTCTCCCCAGCTCCCCAATTTGAAAGTGCTCCAAATGAAACCTTCTCCCCTTAATGTACTGCATGGTATGGAGGAGAAAGCATGAGCAGAAACACAGACATTATGAACTCCAATAAGCCACATAGGAAAAGTGTTCACAAACTATTTTATACCCTCTACCCCTCAGATCCACTATAACTTTAAAGGATAACAATTGGATCCTCCTGTCTCTACAATATGCACATCTGCAAATGGCATTGACAAGCTTTTTTAACATCCTCCACCCCTCTTGGATTCACTATAACTTTTAGGAAAATAATTGGATCCTCCTGTCCCACAAATATGCACATCTAACAATAGCAATGAAGCATTCTACAAAGTTTCAAATATATCTGATAAGCCATATATCTGATAAGCCATATAAGAGAAGTGTTCACAAGCTATTTTACACCCTCCACCACTCTCAGATCCACTATAACTTTTAAGAAAAAAATTGGATCCTCCCATCCCACAAATATGCACATCTACAAATGGCAATGAAGCATTGTACAAAGTTCAAAATCAATCTTATAAGCCATATAGCAGAGCTGTGGAATTTTTTTTTCAGAAGCCTGTCATTCGAACAGACATGTGTATCAACTTTGCCTGTCAGAACAGATTTAAGCCTGTCCGAATATTAGGAGTTAAAATTAACAATTTATACAAGAGGCCCATGGGCCACATCGATCACCTGAGTCACCTTGGTCCATATCAGAAGATTTTCCATATCTATTTGCATGTAAAACCGTAGTCCCTATTATGGCCCCAAACCTTCCCCTGGAGGCCATGGTTTTTGCAAACTTGAATCTACACTATGTCAGAAAGCTTTCACGTAAATGTGAACTTCTTTGGCCCAATGGTTCTTGAGAAGAAGATTTTTAAAGATTTTCCCTATATATTTGTATGTAAAACTTTGATCCCCTATTGTGGCCCCATCCTACCCCAGGGGGACATGATATTAACAAACCTGAATCTGCACTATATCAGAAAGCTTTCATATAAATCTCAGCTTTTCTGGCTTAGTGGTTCTGGGAAGAAGATTTTTAAAGATTTTTCCTATATATCTGTATGTAAAACTTTGACTCCCTATTGTGGCCCAATCCGACCCCCGGGGGCCATGATCTTAACAATTTATAATCTGCACTATATCAGGAAGCTTTCATATAAACCTCAGCTTTTCTGGCTCAGTGGTTCTTGAGAAGAAGATTTTAAAAGATTTTTCTTATAAATTTGTATGTAAAACTTTGATGCCCCCCTTGAGGCCCCATCCAATCCCCGTGGTCCATGATTTTAACAAACTTGAATCTGCTCTATATCAAAAAAAAAAAAAAAAAAAACGAAAAAAAAAACAAAAAAACAAAAAATTTTGACCCCCTATTGTGGCCCCATCCGATCCCCGGGGGCCATGATTTTAACAATTTAGAATCTGTACTATATCAGGAAGCTTTCATATAAACCTCAGCTTTTCTGGCTCAGTGGTTCTTGGAGAAATGATTTTTCCTATATATTTGTATGTAAAACTTTGATCCCCTATTGTGGCCCCATCCGACCCCCGGGGGCCATGATTTTAACAATTTAGAATCTGTACTATATCAGGAAGCTTTCATATAAATCTCAGCTTTTCTGGCTTAGTGGTTCTTGGGAAGAAGATTTTTAAAGATTTTTCCTATATATTTGTATGTAAAACTTTGATCCCCTATTGTGGCCCCATCCGATCCCCGGGGGCCATGATTTTCACAATTTAGAATCTGTACTATATCAGGAAGCTTTCATATAAATCTCAGCTTTTCTGGCTCAGTGGTTCTTGGGAAAAAGATTTTTAAAGATTTTTCCTATATATTTGTATGTAAAACTTTGATCCCCTATTGTGGCCCCATCCGACCCCCGGGGGGCCATGATCTTAACAATTTATAATCTGTACTATATCAGGAAGCTTTCATATAAACCTCAGCTTTTCTGGCTCAGTGGTTCTTGAGAAGATTTTAAAAGATTTTTCCTATAAATTTGTATGTAAAACTTTGATGCCCCCCTTGAGGCCCCATCCAATCCCCGGGGTCCATGATTTTTAACAAACTTGAATCTGCACTATATCAAAAACAAAAAAACAAAAAAAAAACAACCAAACTTTGACCCCCTATTGTGGCCCCATCCGATCCCCGGGGGCCATGATTTTAACAATTTAGAATCTGTACTATATCAGGAAGCTATCATATAAACCTCAGCTTTTCTGGCTCAGTGGTTCTTGGGGAAAAGATTTTTAAAGATTTTTCCTATATATTTGTATGTAAAACTTTGATCCCCTATTGTGGCCCCATCCGACCCCCGGGGGCCATGATTTTAACAATTTAGAATCTACTATATCAGGAAGCTTTCATATAAATCTCAGCTTTTCTGGTTCAGTGGTTCTTGGGAAGAAGATTTTTAAAGATTTTTCCTATATATTTGTATGTAAAACTTTGACCCCCTATTGTGGCCCATCTGACCCCCGGGGGCCGTGATTTTAACAATTTAGAATCTGCATTATATAAGGAAGCTTTCATATAAATCTCAGCTTTTCTGGCTCAGTTGTTCTTGAGAAGAAAATTTTTAAAGATTTTTCCTATATATTTGTATGTAAAACTTTGATCCCCTATTGTGGCCCCATCCGACCCCTGGGGGCCATGATTTTAACAATTTAGAATCTGCATTATATAAGGAAGCTTTCATATAAATTTCATTTTTTCTGGCCAAGTGGTTCTTGAGAAGATTTTTTAATGACCCTACCCTATTTTTACCTTTTCTTGATTATCTCCCCTTGTAAGGTGGCCTGGCCCTTTATTTTAACAATTTAGAATTCCCTTTACCTAAGGATGTTTTGTGCCAACTTTGGTTGAAATTGGCCCAGTGGTTGTTGAGAAGAAGTTGAAAATGTGAAAAGTTTACAGACGGACGGACGGACGGACGCCGGAATACGGGTGATCAGAAAAGCTCACTTGAGCTTTCAGCTCAGGTGAGCTAAAAACTGAAGTAACACACAGATCGCAGGTTTTAGAAGTTTATTATAACATGTCTTACACTAGTTTTCAAACTCAATTTCTAATTCTCTCACAACCTCTCTCACCATTCTTTCATTTTCATCAAAATCTTGCTCACACTCTGATTCACACTCACTCTCTTCATCACCCATTCTCTCACCTACTCTTAGTCCATCCCTAACACTATTGTCCTCATCTCCTTTTCTTTTTGATGCTTGGCCTGGTTTTGATCCCGGTGTAAATTTGATCGGCCACGATGCCATACTTTTGCGCAGTTTAGTTTGCCTGGTTCCCTGTCCCTACTATGCGTCGTTGTTAGTAAGCCAGGGAACCAGACAAAAGTTTCATTTGGAGATCCTCAAGTGGCTTCCACCTCACACATTGTATAGGCCTAAAGCATTGTGTAGTGAAGACTGTTTACGCGGTGGTATTTTGTGTTTTTCTTAATGCGGGCGGTGCAAACAACATCGGTCATGCGGTCCGACATTTAACCAACTTATGTCGGTCACAGCCAAATTAAGCCAGTCTTGCCGGCATGACTGGCAGTTTTTCACAGCTCTGAATTATAAGAGAAGTGTTCACAAGCTATTCTAACATCCTCCATCCCTCTTAGATCCACTATAACTTTTAGGAAAATAATTGGATCCTCCTGTCCCACCAATATGCACATCTACAAATGGCAATGAAGCATTGTGCAAAGTTCCAAATCTATCAGATATGTCATATTGGAGGAGAAGTGTTCATAAGCTATTTTACATCCCCCACCCCTCTTACATCCACTATAACTTTTAGGAAAATAATTGGACCCTCCTGTCTTGACAATATGCACATCTACAAATGGCAATGAAGCATTGTACAAAGTTTCAAGTCTATCCGACAAGCCATATACGAGGAGAAGCATTCACAAGATTTTGTGACAGACAGTCAGACGGACAGAAAGTACATAAACAATGTCTCCCCTTGAAAGAAGGGAGACATAATTATTCCAAAAGCATCCAAATGATACAATCTGAATACAATTTGAATGTGTAATAGGTGTGCTTCTGGAAATAAATTGGTTACAGAATTTCTAGATCAATGTAAATCGCCTTTTTCGAGTTATTAGTGTGAGCTCAGTGCAACTCACTGACTTTTGATAGAAAGGTTCTGTAAACAAATCAAGTATGCTTTACAGAACTCACCAAAGGTTCTTTCATCTTAACAAAAACTTGGGATTCTGGGTGATTATTCAAAATAATGCTGGGTTTTTTTTTGTCTGTAATATTGATGTCCTTCAGATTATATACTGGACCAAACTGAATTCAGGAAATACATCAAACAGACAATGGGACTCATGGTTTTACTTGTGGTTCTCAGGTCATTGCTGCTGAAACATTACAACCCCCACCCCCCTCCTACATACCTTACAACTAAACTTTTTATTTGAAACTTGTAAAAGAAAATGTGCAGGCACATAGTATTTGTGAACATGTTGTGTTATATGAGGGAGGGGGGGAGGGTTAAATGGTTGTTCAATGTTGGGCGAGATGCAAGGCTCATTGCAAGCCCAAATCCATGGTGATTAGAAGTCAGAGCGAGCGAATTTTCTCGCTTGTTAGAATATCTGATGGAGCAATGCCTGATTTATACCAAACATCCATGTTTTGGAAATTTCAAAAGTGGCAACATAGGCCTGAGAAAACATTGGGAAGTGTAATAAACATGCCTTGTACTTAAAAAATATATATACAGGGTTGTGAATAACCACTCGCCAATGCAAGTAATATTTGCTGTGGGCAATAAGAAATAAAAAATTGGCTTGCTCGAATAGTGACCAAATTTCCCCCCAGAACATTTTTATATAGTGATGCACTTTTCTTTTCAATAAATCTTATACTAACCATGCTTATTTGTGTCGTGTGCAAAGTAGATGCTAAGCATAGGTTACATCAAGCATATATGTGACCTAGACTAACCGTGTGTAAACAATGTCATTTTCTCCACAGGGGCTGAGCCCGAACTTTGTGATACCACAGAGTTCGGGCCCAAATGGGCTTAGCCCCTGTGATTTTCTCAAGGGCTCTCAGAAGAGAAATACTAACAGAATACGAGAACATATGATCTAATTCATTTTCACAGAAATGGCTTGTTAATCGGCCATCGCTGTTGGACACATCAAACAGAATACTTTGTCACTGGTGTATAATGCACGACAGTAAGGCTAAATCGAACTTTATATGTCGTACCAGTTAGATGCAGTGGTAAAACATGAGGAATGTACAGGGTATATCAAACCAAAGTCTAGAGAAGAGAGAAAGTCTGTTGAAAATTCCGACACCACAAAAATATTGATAACTATAAACATAAAAGGCTACTGAAAATCATGATACAAATTTTAAATAAATTCCATATTCATCAATGGAATGTCCAATATCCTCTATGTATCTAAAAAGATAATGGTTTGCTACATTCAAGAGTAAAGTTTTTGACATTTTCGAATACCATACAATTTCATTTATCTTGTTGGCCATAAATGCTTAATCAGCATGATATGACAAATGACAACATTTGTGATCTTCATTTCAACTCTGGATCTGCAGAATATATATGGCTTCATTGTGAATTTGTAGACTGAAAACTAAATTTTCACAGCATTTGTGAAAAGTTTTGGTTGCTGATACCTGAACTTAAGGACATATGCAACGTTTTTCAATAATTTGATTTTTTGTGATATTTCACATATAATTCACTTGCATTCTATCTTGTTTCTATTAAAATTTTGGGGTTTATTACCAAATCTGTTGCAGAGTTAGCATATTTTGATAGTTCCTGATTCTTGCAACTGAAAATGTAAAGTCAGCTCTTTGGCAAGTTGTATTCATAAATGAACATTAGGCCAAAATAAAATACATGTGTGTTTCTGGTTTCCTGACCCTACTTACCTTTTTACTGCCAACCTTAAATATTTTATTGATGATACACATAAATAGAATAAAAATCCAGAATTTTCAAACAGGAATTTTTTGTCTTTTGCATTCAAGTTCTCTGATTTACATTTTAACTACTATTGTTTGAGGAAGTAAGTAGCGTATAATTGATGTGAAATTCTAATTGTCAGGTTCGAAATTTTCCACACTAGTCTGAATTTCGCTGCTGTCATAGGCAAGAAACCACTCGGTGACCTGGACTGGTAAATGTTCTAGTAAAAACAAGCATTCTGAGAGTATTGCATAGCAATACATAGTCCCCTACCGGAGGAGAAAATTATTGGATCGCAACAATATTAGAAGTTCATTATGAGACTAAGGTTATCTTAAAAGGGAAGATAGGGAAACCAGGATAGGAATGGTTGGATATAAACTACTATTCAGCTACAAAGACTAGATCAGGAAAACTTCAAAATTGATCAGTAACTTGTTATGGCAAAGCAATCATCATAATGTACTGAATATCAAATGAATATCTGTAAGCACAAAAAAAAAGTCCGGAAAACTGATAATTCATGCTATTTTTCTAAGTCCAAGGGCCATAACTTAGTGAAAAATCAACGGACCGAGACGAAATTCGAACTTCATCTGTAACTTGTTATGGCAAAGCAATGTACTATATATCAAATGAATATCTGCAAGCATATCAAAACAAGATGTACTGTGAACAATGCTCACAAAGAAAACCCCCGTTTACCCCAATCTCCCAAAGGGTGTTGTTAATAGGTATAAATTACCTCTTTCCTGAGTGTAAAAATATGGTATGCCTTTGTAGAAGAAAATGGAAGATATAGTCCGAACACGAATCCATGGCATCAACCTATAATTTTGACCTTGAGATCAAAGGTCAAGGTCATAAAGAGGTCATGAATGTACATGACATAGTCTCATGGTGATACACCCATGTCTTATGGTATGACTATGTTAAAACCCTATAATCAATTTTGACCTTGAGGTCAAAGTTCAAGGTCATATAGAGGTCATGAAGGTACTCGACACATCGTCTCATGGTGATACACTCATGTGTCAAATATGATATGCCTATGTCAAAGAACAAAGAAGTCATGGCCCTGACACGAATCCATTGTAAAAACTTTTAATTTTGACCTTGACGTCAAGGTCATATGGAGGTCGTGAAGGTACATGACACATCGTCTCATGGTGATACACTCATGTGTCAAATATGGTATGCCTATGTCAAAGAACAAAGAAGTTATGGCCCGGACACAATCCTTTGTAAAAAAAAAAAAAACTTGAGGTCAAGGGTCAAGGTCATATAGAGGAAAATCAACGGACCGAGACGAAATTCAAACTTCATCTGTAACTTGTTATGGCAAAGCAATGTACCAAATATCAAATGAATATCTGCAAGCACATATAAAAAAAAGTCCGGAAAACTGATTTGCAGGACTGACGGACAGATGGAGCACAAACCTAATGTCCCCTTCAACTTCGTCTGTAGGGGACTAATAAACAGGTGAAATCGAGAGAACGATAACATATATCTCTGTTATTATAGAAACCTATAGCTTGAAATTTGGCATGCAAGTAGTTAAAACATTAATCTATGCAACTCGGCAAATTACACATACTGCACATATAGTTTCAGATTTTTTAGGCATTGGAAGCAAGTGGGTAGTTTTTTATTTGGGTCAGAGTTAGACCCCTTTCTATATTATGGTAACACAGAGTTCAGGCCAAAAACGGGCTTAGCCCTTGTGTTTAGTGTCAGTCAATCAGGTGCGACTTAGAATATAATATTAACAAGAGTACCGCAAACGGTACATTATATGCTCGTCAAACAGTGAAATTCAACCTGGAAACATATTGTGCACTCTGAATTGATACAACACACATTCTGAATAGAAAATTCTCAAAGTGGGTCATGGTACACCAATCCATCTGACATGTGAACTGATTATGTATTTCTCTGAGAGTGAGGTTGAAAGAACATGTTGGTGCAATATCTATCTATGATGATAAAAAGTCCAGGAAACCATTTGATCTACTTTTAGCCCTAAAGTAGGTCATGGTGCACCAATTTAGTTGAAATGTTTGAAATGTGAACTGATTATAATAATGTATTTCTCTGAAAGGGAGGTTGTGACTAAATTTTAGAGTAATACCTGTGAGCATACCAAAAGCAATCTGGAAAACTGTTTGACCTACTTCTACCCCTAAAGTACTGTAGGTCATTGTGCGCCAATCCAGCTGAAATGTTAATTGCACTTATCTTCCTCCGAGAGGAAGCCTTTGACTAAATAGAGAATTTTTGGGGGGTCTGTAGATCAAGGGCCAGAATTCGGCCCCATTCCCAATGCTGAAAAGCAGGTGTTTTCCCCAAAATGATTTCTAAATATTCCCAAATGATGGATGCTTTGAAGAGAATATGCCATGAGGGGCCATCCAACATCAGTGCCACTCTGTTGCAAAAATTTGTGACATTTCTCTGCCAAAAACCGGAAATTAAGGCTAAGCCGGCCACATTGATAATGAAATATCAAATGGTTAACGTTTTTCTTATTTTTTGTATGAAACAAATTTCCCAATTTTAATCAAATGTCGCTATTTTCCTCAAACTTGAGGGCCCTGGCCCCTGGATTCAAGGGGTAAAAAAATCCCTGCTAAATATTAGGCCAATATCTGTATCCGTAATGGAAAAAAAGCCCAGAAAACTGTCTGACTTATTTATAGTCCAAAAGTAAGTCAAAGATGGACCAATCCAGCTGAAATGCAAACTGAACTTGTATTCCTCTGAGAGGAAGACTTTGACTAAATATCTGGGCAATATCTGTATCCATAATGAAAAAAAGCTCGGAAAACTGTCTGACCTATTTTTTCCAAAAAGTAGGTCAAGGATGGACCAATCCAGCTGAAATGCAAACTGAACTTATATTCCTTTGAAAGGAAGCTTATGTGTAAATTGCAGGGCAATATATGTAACGAAAAAAGTCCGGAAAACTGTTTGACCTTCTTGTAGCCCTAAAGTAGGTCAACGATGGACCAATCCAGTTGAAATGCAAACTCACTCTTGCAATTCTTGAGGGAGATATTGTGACCAAATTTCAAAGTTGTATATGCATCCATTACAGAAAAAAGTCCAGAAAACATTACCCTGGATGGATGGACAGCAGTCAATGATATTAAGATTTGCAAACCACATGCCCGAACTTAATTTCACTTGCCCGAAAATGAAAGTAAATTATACGCATGCGAAATCTGAATAATTTTCAAGGCAAATCCTGAATAGACCGAGTGAAGATGCGTAATTAATGGGACGAATGACTTTGTTTGGGGCGAGTTATTCTAATTCTATGACTTGAGCATGTACGTAATATTTATCTACTTCCAATTGTCAAATTAAAACTCCAACGGGTAATTTTTTTTTACAAGCCAGTTGGACTTGTTGCCAAGTGGATTTTACAAGTCCGACAGGAAAATCACTGGCCGCGGGCGTTCGAACAACCGCTAATTTCACAGACTGGGACAGCCAGCCATACAGCGCCATAACATAATACGGGTGTGTGACGGGCATGTCATAATCTAATGATCATAATCTAATAGGCATCTAATGACGGGCGTATAAAAAAGATGATTAGACAAGATGCAAAAAGAAAAACATTTTGCCACTGGCAGTTATTTATTTTTATTTCTTATCTATTTTTTTTTTTACGAATCGGGATCTATATTCATATATGAATGTTTGTCTTGTAGTAGCCATTTTTATTGGAATCGAAAGTAGCGAAGTTTGTAAACTTTGGAAGGTTTTACAAATCGTCATTTTTTAATGAAGTTACAGTGTTATAGATATTTAACAGTACTGTGATGCTGATTTAAATAGTATTGTAATATATGTTCTTTTATTTTCAACATATTCTTGTTTTATTATATGAGGTGAAAGGCAAATAAAACTAAAAATTGATGTTTTGTACTGCTTCCATTTTAATTGTCTTAAATAGAAAAGACTCGTTAGATATTCATGGGACTCATCAAATTTTCATGGGACTCAAGCTGCTTATAAACCACGAGTCCGGGACTCGTCTTAAATAATTTCTAGTGACAACCCTGAGACTTGTATTCAATGTGTATCAAAAATTTAGATTTCAAATAAAATGTTTCAATAAAATAAAATGTTTTATCTACCTACCCAACCAATTTTTTGGGGGGAGTAAATTGGAAACACACATATATTTTATTTTGGACTAAGCACCGACACAAGCTGCAAAACATTTGATATACTGTAAATGTAATTATACTGGCAGAATTAAAATTTAGTGCAAACACAAACATGAAAATAATAGCACAGTCATAAAGTAAAATATTTCGGAATTCAAAGCACATTTTGTAGACAATCTTAAGAATGTACAGTCACATACACATATATATATATATATATATATCAGAGGTGTACATGAATATCATGGGAAAGCTAGCACGAAAAACACAAATACAATTGAAGCTAAATTTAAGGACATCTACAGTGTGTGTGTGTGTGTGTGTATATATTTATATATATATATGTATCTTATATATTATATGTATATATGTATTTATATATGTACTTATCTTATCTATATATATATATATATATATATATATATTCATTCAAAAACAGAATCTTACCTTTGGAGCCTCGTTTCTTTTTCTTCTTTTTCTTTCCATCTTCAGCAGCAAGATCTAGACTTTGTGAAATGGGCCTCCCTTCTGGCATCCCATCGACCGTGTGTTTGGTGCTGGAAATCAGTTCTTCAATTGAACTTCCAACCTTATTGAGCTGGTCCATTCCCTGACCAAATGGGGGATCACTTCCATATCCCCCTCGCTGGTAACTGTTTTTCTCAATACGAACACGATCACTACTAGTGCTGCCATAGCATGGGGAATGTGAGTGTCTACTATAAATAGGAAACTTAATCTGATCATCAACATCAACATCACGCAAGGAAGATCCTGATTTGTCTTTGAGTGCCCTTTGACTGTTTTCAAATGAAAAAGTGGAAGTACTGGTATTTTCATAGTCCTCATAACTTTCACGGGTCATTGGTGTGTAGTAGTTAGTATTTCTCCTAATGTTACCCCTGTATAGTCTCTGGTGTGGCTGTCTGGTATCAGTATCACTGTCATCATCGGTTTCAAAGTCAGCGTCATCATTGGGAGTTGCTCTACGAGAATAAGTCCTCATCTTAACTCCCTGAAATGTTGGTTCACTATCACTGCCCTTACCACTTCGGGGCGATTCAATGTCGTTTTTGTCTGAGTCCACCTCATGTGCTTCATCGTAGTCTAAGTGATATGTTGTAGTAGGTGTGACTTTGACATTTGTCATGTTTGTGGGGTAATAATCAAAACACCCTCGGTCATCTCCATCACTGTCTTCCTGATCCGAGTAACTGCCAACACTGGTGGTCGCCTTACTAGAATTACAAATACCAGAATCATTGTCAGTGCGTTTCTCTACATGTTCCATGTCTATGACACATGATTCTTGGCGCCTGTTGTAAGGCGAGGACTGATATGTCATTGGACATCCACCAAAGGGACGGAGCTGTACCCTATCTAAATCGTCATCATTGTCTTCACTCGAAGGTTTGTCCTCTGTTTTATACATTCCTGTAGCAGTTACATCATAGGACATCTTGTCCCTGCTTTTTGCCAGACTAAAGGTGCGGGCTTTCAACACCAAAGCACTGAATTCGTCTTCTGGCAAATCAGCAATTTCACGGGCCCTACTTTTTATCAACTCTACCTAAAAAAGAAATAATTGAGATTATTATCTGATAAATAACAGGGTTGGAAGTCATGGAGCTTGCTAGGCTGCCAGTCCTGACTTTCAGTTATGTGATGCTTATTATTGTACACAAATGAATTTACTAAAAGATTTTATTTGTAGTAGTACACTGGCTGTTAAAATTAGCCCGACCACGGGGCTATCATATGATATTCCATCCCTGCCCACCTGAGAAATAGACCATCTTATGATCTAGGGTAGTTAGGTGGGTTGTAATTTCCAACCCTTTCAATGTTGTGAAATCAGAATCTACAGGGTTTTTTAAGGTCTTGATTTCAAGGGCCTGGGCCTTTCCAATTGGGAAAAATAGTGACATTTACTTGAAAATGGGAAAAATGTTCCATACAAAGAAGTACAGTAGGGAGAAAACCAAATCAGAGTACATTTAAGTAAAATTGGACTCCTTCTAGCTTTCAATTTGGTCAAAGCTAACCTCATTCAAATAAGCAGAGGCCAAAAAATTAGGTTTACTTTACAATTTTGAAGCAAAAATTATAACCTGTGGGCTTGTGAAGGAAATTTATGAACAATAAGGCTACCCTGTTATGATCTGTTTTCATAATTTCAAAGCAAAATTTGTGAAAAATACCTGCTTTTCAGCATTGGGAATGGGGCCTTATTTTGGCCACCCTATAGACCCAAAAAAAGTCCCTGTTCTACACAGTGATCTTTCCTCATTGGAAAGATATCAATTTCACTGAAAATTTCTTCTTCAATATCTTTATCCATCTCATACATATCTGTGCATTTTTTATATTACATGAAACTTAATTTAGTGAAATTGGCAAGAAATGTCAAATCACGATTGCTATACTCCAAAGAACTTTTAATCCTTCTATACATAAATTAGTGTTACATAAAAATAATGCAAGTTATTATTTTGTAAGTAAGGCTTCTTTCATTTTAATATGATTATTGATTATCAACATATATAAACAAAGAATTTATAATGTCAAATTCATAGCTTAACTGCATGATATATTAAAACAACCATTATAAATCTACAAAATATCTACAGGTATAGGCCTAAAAAAAAAAAATGGATAAATACCAAAATTGTTCAAACAGAGAATGGTTTAGAAAGAGATAAAGGTTAAAAAAAAACAACCCCAAAATAGACCCTTATACTGGACCCTGAATGCAACCCATAAACTTAGAAATTCTTATATATATATATAAACTAATAATTGCTGGACTCCCTGGAGAAAAGGCTTAATGCACGCTCAAGTTCTATCTCAAACTCGATCAATATGACTATGATCTTCGACATCAAAAATCCTCTTATCTCACTAATCATGGAAATCAAAATAAATGCTGCTCATATCATCATTTAAGTATATTGTATATTTCATACTTTAAACTAAGAGGAATCAAACATCTGTCATTAAACTTGACAACATCCAAACATGCTATGAATCTGGTTTACCGTTGTTATATAGATGTTGTCAACTGTCATGATGATTGGATTATGCCAATTTTTACATAAAATGTTGTCAATAACACATCAAATTCCAATATAACAAAAGGATTACAAGTTAGAAAGGGGGGGGGGGCAAACTTCTCAACTTTCTTATCCTATAAATTCCATTTTAGTTGCATTTTGTTTCTGTATGATGAAACATTCTTAAATTCATTATTGATAAAATACACTTTGCTCATAATTTTATGTTGTCTTGTAGCCATGTGGTAAATACATTTGTCGTCTCCATATTTGAGAGCTTTAAACATGGGTGCAGACATGTTGGAAACACTGCCGCCTACCTTGAATTTTTGCCCTACTTACACTGCTGCAAAGCACTTACGGTTTCAACTAAAACGGAACATTTTGGACGGTTTTTTGCTATATTTGGTGCTGAAACATATTTCTACAACAAACAAGTACTCCAGACACGTCATGTACGACTGCGGATTTACAATTTGTCATTCGACAACACCTAATGAATATGTACACGGGTCAGGCCCACACAAATGTTTGGATTTCAGTCAAAGGGGGATCACTCTGATTTGTTGATCTCGCTCCGGCGTTTGTTTTCGATAGTTTAGAGGCAAACTGCTGAATATTAACATTTTTTGATGTGCATAAAAAATATTACATGATATATTGGTTTTCATTTATATTCCCAAAAATTCTTCGATCACGTGCCGAGGACAACCAAAAAGTCAAAATCTCTTGTGAAGAAAAGTGTGATAATAGTTGTTTACCTGAATGTCAGGGAGATTTTTTGGCAGTATCGAATCGTAAATGCTGAAAAATTGTTCAGGGTCTTCGTTTCTTATTGCCGAAGCCAGTAGAAATGAATATTTTTCATTTTCCTCCACATTTTCGGCGTCGTTATCCATCTTATCGTGAAGCCATTTTGGAAATATCTGTCGCCAAGAACAAAACTCGGGATTCGCGAGAAGGTTTTATGCGCGCGAGATTTAAACCCAATATTTTTCTATAATAGTTTTATCACCGTATACAACGTCACATTCGAGGAATCGTCACTGTGGAGCATGAGGGCTCGACTCCGAAGCGGGGAAAACGCAGTATCACCGTGTATGAGATCGATTTTCTCATAAACTACACCATATTTCTGCAAATATCATATTGCATAGAGTGTGGTAGATCTATATATTTTGATCATTCAAATTTGTCATCGAATTTCAGAAACCCGTACTTACCTCAAACACTTCGTTCGCGTTTTGACACGAGTGGGTCTATAAAGTTGAAATTGATGATTTAAACCCATCTTTCTCGGTCATTTCATCTCTCCGCCTCCTTGATTTGTTAGCCTAGAGAGTATGTATATCCCAACACCATGGTTGTTGATGAAACGGTGATACTCCCTTTTCTCCGCTTCGGAGCCGAGCCCTCATGCTCCACAGTGACGACTCCTCGAATGTGACGTTGTATACGATGTTTATTGCGTAAAGAAATAAGAATGCGGAAATACATGTTTTAATGTTCTATGTTAAAAAAGATATCTTTAATTATTTGAAGATATCATCAATTAATTTGAATCGCGCAACATCTCTTCAAATGATTAATGATATCTGCAGTACTGAATTACTCCATGCATTCATTGAGGGTGTTGTTTTAAAGATATTTTCCATTCTCTCTCTCTCTCTTTCTCTCTCTATCTCTCTCTCTCTATATATATATATACATAGTGAAATACGTTATTTCAACCCAAACTCTCTTTGTTTTGTCAAATAAATCACCTTTAAATATCTATATTGACACAGAAAATCATTTAAGAATTATAACTTTTTAAATTTAAAAATGTAGAGGCGACGGAACACTACTATCGTTCACATTTCTTTATAAATACAACCTGTCATTAGCAGGTCGATTGTTGTCTGACGTGTTTCTTAACAACTGTTGGGCAGCTCTTTATATACTAGTTTTGACTATGGATTACTCGATTTACCTGATCAAGGTACAGGGCTAACGGCATGTATGACTGGTGAACATGGGATGCTTACTCCTCCTAGACACCTGACCCCACCTCTGGTATGTCCAGGGGACCGTGTTTGCCTGCTCTTAATTTTGTATCTGTTGTGGGAAATATGATATTGATCACTGTTCGTTAGCTTCACCCTTATTAGGTCATCTAGGTGACCTAGTGCCGTTGGTCTTCGCCCGTCGTCCATTAACAATTTTACATTTCTAACTTCTTGAAAACTACAAGGTCATTTTGGTGTGAATCATCTCTAGGATAAGCGGAATATAAATTGTGAAATTTATAACCTTACTACCTCTGGGGCCTCATGGGCAGGGGCAAATATGCTTTAAGAGGCCATGTTTTCAAACAATCTTCTTCTCTACTCCCACATATATGGGAGAAAAACTAAATGCATGGATTTGATGATGTCCAGGGGTTCAATCCCTAAGACAGGGCCGATATGGCCATATAGTGAACATGTATTGAATCTTAGACAACTTTCTACTCTACGTCCATATATATATTTGAGAGAGAAAATGCATGGTTATGATATCGATGAAGTCTTCTATCAAAATTGTGAAATTCATGGCTCCTGGGTCAAGGGCCATACAGTGGAAATGTATAAAATCTTAGAAAATTTTCTCTACTGTCGTGGTTAGTGTGCATTATCCTTGTAAAACAGTATTTCACCTATATTTACAGTATACATATGGAAATAGGGAAAAGTAAATTCATTTTATATGAATACAAAACACTCAATTATTTTTGGTCAACATGTACAGTAAAGTTGCAGTATTTATTCTATTTAGTGGAACATATTGGCAGAACATCATTTTGTTAGAAACTGGTGGATGTGTAGATAAAGTACAATTTTTGCACTTGATGACCAGTGACCTTTCTATACATGTATGGCAGAATTCAGTAATACAGTCACACAGGAATGTGCATGGCATATATAGAATAACGATCATTCATGATCTTCTAAAGTCAACTTGTTGAGCATTCTCTGGGTGGTTTTTTTCTTCAAATAACAGAAACTGACTGGCCTAATCTAATCCTAAATAGGCGAGAACTTTTGGTAGTTTATTTCTAATCTAAATACATGTACTGGTATCCCAGAGTTAAGATGACCTTCTCTTAAATTTCTTGATAACTTTTTAGTTTAAACTTTATTTCATTTGAATATGTCAACTTATATATACACAATAAATAATATGCACACAGGATTCGGAAACAAGTTGTAGCAACTTATATTAATCCGTTTCCTTGAATTAACTTTGAATGGTAATGTACATTTGCCCTTGTTGCATGATAAAGATGAAAATGAAAAAGTAAAGAAAAAACTTTAACAAGTAAATAAATAAACATTTGAAGAGATGTAATAACATAAGCTCATAAACATATTCACAATATAGATATACAGATGCATAACATACATGTTTATAACGGCCAGGAAGAAACGGACATACAATAACTTCCAAACTAGAAATTACACCACTCTACAAATAGAAACGAAACTCGATAAGATTGAGTTACAAATCTTTTGGATGCGGTGATAACATGATGTACATGTTTAAAAATATTTTTATTATAGGAGAAACTTTTTGTACCAAAGGCCATACCACTAGAATCGTTGGTAAAGGACTGCCTACTTCTGGTAAACATGCATTTAGTTTCAATTCAGTATCAATATGACTTCTGTTTCAATCTTTTTCTTTCGCTGAATCTCCTTGGGTTTAACACATGTACGCAAAAACATCGGTACAAGTATACGTGAACTTGAAAAATCACTTTACATAAATCGATCATGCACATTTACACACACCGGACTCGTTCGCTTTTTACGGTACTTGGTTTGACACATACAAAAATGTACAATGTATGTATATATATTAACCAGTTATAAATTATACTCAAATTCAATTATCTTATGAATATCTAGTTTGATTAAATGCAAGTCTATGTTGAGAAAATTGTCTACCTCCCATTGTGTTGGTGAGGGATGGAAACCTTTTATCCATCTCCTATAGTGTTGGTGAGGGATGGAAACCCTTTATCTATCTCCCATTGTGTTGGTGAGGGATGGAAACCTTTAATCCATCTCCTATAGTGTTGGTGAGGGATGGAAACCTTTTATCTATCTCCCATTGTGTTGGTGAGGGATGGAAACCTATTATCCATCTCCTATAGTGTTGATGAGGGATGGAAACCTTTTATCAGTTGGATAGGCTCATACATGTAGTACGTTCAAGTCGTTTGTTAAGGTGCCAGCCAGAAAACAAAAGGTAGTAAAATTTGAACATAACTATTATATAAAATCATATCAATTCAAGTCTTTATCGGTATTTGTTTGTTTTTTAATTAATTAAATTATTTATTTGGGTGTGTATGTGTGTGAAACAACATATACCGCCACAAGTCGAGGTTGATATTATGCGTGTCAGAGATCGAATGACCAAGCCGGGAGGGAGGGGGGGGGGGTACCGAGACTACCCACAGGCGTTTGCTTCTATGATATTCTTCATATCAATGTCATGATCTTTTTAGAATACATATGCATTAATAGTTTTACTTATGAAGTATATGAAACGGTGGAACCCGAGGATAACTTCCGTTATCTCTGTAATTTACAAGAAATATGATTTATGTTTTTCTTGTTTGTGATATAAACCATTTCGTTAATGAATATTTTCCGTTCCGCGTTTAAACAACACCCCTAATTCGTGTGCATAGTACCATACAAATATTACGCAGGGCCCTGCAAGCGCATACCGGGTAGCACGACTTTCGAATTTCATAGTGATGATGCAATACCAGGACTGAAGAGTATATATATTGCTGGTTGCTGTGTATACATACAGATCAGTCATACTTCGTGGATACTACTGATTATGACGAGGTCCAAGTTTCTGCGCACGGAGGGTCTATCACAGCGCTCACAGTAAGAGTTATCTTTAATCAATCACTATAGTTTTTAAGAAAATATTGTTGAAGAAATAGATTTGGCCAAGTTGAGTTTTTTAAAATATTTTTTATTGTTTTGAAATATTTATGCGACATGATCAACTAATTTACCTATCTATGATCACTTTATATTTATCCATACACTCGTCACCTTTCTTTCTATGCATTTGCAATGCAAAGTAAATTATACCATTATGAAATGCGAATCAGACACCTATGAAAATATTACAACTAAAGAATCGCCCTGCTCGAGTAACAAAAAATACCTGTAAAATACAAATGTGAGAAAATCATCGATATTATGGTTCTGTAACACAGGTTCTTGTGGACGGAGCCCCCCCCCCCCCCCCCCCCCCCCCCCCATTCCTATTAACACCGTGGGTATTTATCGGATGCCTATATATATATCGTCTCCGTTTACCTTTACCCGACACTTATTGTAATAAATGAACTGCATAGTATTGCACCATCACCGCGCAATTATAAAGTTAATCGATCTACATTCTGAACAGGGAACATCTATTACGATCCTCCTACAAATATGGAATTCTGAAATTGCAAACGAATGAAAAATAAATGCCTTATATAATGTTTTAATATGTTTTATAAGCAACGAAAACTCTCTCTCTCTCTCTCTCTCTCTCTCTCTCTCTCTCTCTCTCTCTCTTGTAGATGATATCATGTGACTTATGAGAGAGGTTGTGCATGAAATACTAATATATATAACTATACATTGTATTTATTTACAAATCCAATTCTGGGCCCTGTCGGGCATCCAAGCTTAAGAAAAGATTAAAAAAAAAGAAAAAAGAAAAGAAAGAAAGTGACAATCAAAAGACCAAATACATCATTGTAGAATCTATGGTATATATTATTTCATAGAAACTTATACATTTTACCTCTTACGTTGTATATTATTGTTTCTCATTTCGAAAATGCTGATTAAAATTGACCCCGCTTGGTTAACAACATGTTATATTCGTTTGGCATAAACCACAGAAATTTTTCTTTACTTGACAAATGTAAAAAGTTTCTATTATATTTAGAAATATTATGAAAAAAGATCTGCCTTTCACTTGTATATAAAGGACAACCAATAAGTGAGCGTATCTCATCTTCCACACACAATTATTGCAAATTCTTTTGTTTCTCTCAAGTATAACTTTTTTACCTTCAGTATTAGTTATTTTTTCATACCTCCCACTCTCAATTCTGAGATTGTGAGCACTTATTCTAAATTTGCATATTATCTTTCTTTGTTCATAATTTCTGATAACATTACAATATTTGCGCGTTTCTTTCCCGCTCCAGTTACAGAATTTTATATGTATTGTTTCAATCTACCAATCTTTGACAGTTTCATAAAGGTCCTTGTCTTTATTTTGTAATGTGGTTGAGAATGTACCCCATACTAATATATATCTATTGTGAAAATTGGCCCACTCTCTAAATAAAATTGCGTAGTGATGGTGCAAGAACGCTCTGCGGGCTTACCACAGCAATGACAGAAAGATTATTACTGTAGACCTGTAAATAAAAGGAAACTCTCTAGCAAAATTCAGTTTATTAAAAACTAAATAATCCGTTTACCTGATCAAGATATAGCCCTCGGAGCTCAAGTACGGCGGGTACTAGATAAGTCCGTGATTCCATATATATCCAGTTCGTATCCAGGGGTCCGTGTTTTCCCCTCGTTTGCATTCTTTGCACAACTGTTGGCCATCTCCATTTCCCCTTTTGTAATAATACACCCCCTCCCCCAAAACGTTATTGCCTCCATTTTCAATAAATCGTTAGAAGAATTAAATAAAAAATATCAATGAAAGCAAGAAATTACACTTATAGTGCTATTTTCACGATGAAAAGGTTTTGTGGTTTTACTTTTACACTTATATATACATCGCTGTGAGGATTGTATATTGCACGTTGATGGTGAAATTATCTCAATTAGTTGACCAGAACGGACCGTGTTGAAAAATATATTTTACATAGTTGTTTGAAATATCCAAGCGACTTGATTGACAAACATATGCTATTACTAATATTATATTTGTTTATTCATTCACACTTAATTTATTCACCCACTTATTTAAATTGCCCGATTAGGTTCTAAAGGCAAATAAGCCAGATCATTTGTCCAAATTTATATGACATTAACTGACAGAATGTGTATCTAATTAAAAAAAGACCCGGTGAACCGTTTCTCTTGTATATTGAATTATTGAATACATCTTTGGGTAACGTAAAGGTTTTTTTTTCTTTCTGAAAAATGTTCCTAAACGGAAAATTATGACCATGTTTACACCGTGCCAAAATATTGGACGTGGTGCGCATGCGTAAAATGGTCGCTCTTTCTGGGGGATACCGACGAAGAGTCAACACGTGACAATATTACGGTAAAGGAATTCTTTAGTAATTAGGGCAGATATTATGAACCTTTAACTAGAAAATTAAGAAACAGATATGAAGTTGCTTATTTACACAATGTGACAGATTTTTGAGGTAGAGAAGAATTAAAAAAATGACAAAAGATTATGGTTGGCACGCATTGCTTGGCAGAAAAGAACACACCGCCATTTTGCATGATCTCATGTGGGGACATTGGGCTGTAGAAATGGGTACGATGACCACTCCCACCTATGTTGGGAATGTATTATAGTATGTTTTAAACAATATGTTTAAGTATATGAAGTGATGGAACGAAACAATTCATTATGCCTCCCACTTCTTCTAACATGTGGGACAACACATGGAACTATTAAATGCTACCTGACGTAAGGTAGACAAGTTCTCAATGAAATCTTGAAGCATTTATTTATTTTATATATATATATATATATATATATATATATAGTATGCAAAATGCTAATCTTTAAATAATATAAATGAGACGTTTTCAAGTGCTTGTGGAAGGAAAATAGGTTTTTAAATAGGCATGGTAAACTCCAGCTGGAATTATGTATTCTGACCACGATGCAGTGTAAAGAAATCATTGTCTTGTGATGGGATCAGCTCTTTACAGCTGATATGTGTGCATAGTTCTGAAGGAAAAAATCCATCTTGTGTCAACTTCATCAAAGATGGGGCTGCTTCATGCTAAGTTAACACTAAGTTAACTTGGATCAACTTAATTTGGGTTCAGTTTAATTTAGGTTTTGTTCAGAGTGCAGTTCTCAAGTGGGTTACAGCAGGATTGTTTGGGAATACCCGGAATAGTATCCATACCCATTGAATTGGGAAAAACTGAAAATGGAACATATTGGGAATTTTCTATTATTTCAACACATTTTAGGATTTACATTGAAATCTAAACAGGTATTCCCTCCTGCTCTCATTGTTTTGTTGCTGTTGTTTAACACTCCATTGGATGATATTTGCTGTTATGAGACACAGCTAGAAAATGTGCACCATTATATTGAATTCTACTTTCTATTTAAGGGGGTGTAAGTTTATAATTATAAACTCATTAAAAATATTTGGAGTTTATTTCCATATTTACAATTTCAAAATGGTTGCCGGACAGTATGGACTGTCCTACAAAATTTCAGGTTTGGGATCATTTTAGGTTCTAAAATTTGATAAAGGTGGTAAAATGTTGCAACATCATACATATGATAATTTTTCAATCATATATCTGTCCAATGCCTTTAAAAAGTGAGTAAAAATGTACGTGTACCATGGTTATCAATAGATTTAGAAGTAACAGGTGAATTGAGAAGAAGTAGGCGGAGAAATATCTGAGCGACCATGTGCTGGGGGGTCCAGCATGCTCCCCTGGAATTTTTTTTAAAGATTAGAAATATTCTCATGAATTCCTTAATTTGATTGTTGTTTAGACTTTTAAATATTTCATCATTTCTAATTTGCATTTAGTAAAGATTAGAGAAAATTTGATTGATCACATTTGGTGACACAATCAATTTTACAAGAAAGGGATCAGAGATTTTTCATTGATTCAATTATTCCAACATATCATTCGAAAAATGAAATTTTAAAAAAGTTTTCAAAATCATAACCACAAGAAATATAAAATTAATGAAATAAATTTCAGTGTTTGTTTTACTCTTGCTTTTACGTTGAGAACTTAAACTGTCCATTATGATTTGGACCAGTGGCTGTCAGAGTGATTGGTCTATTTCCATGATTGAATAATAATAAAACACTTTCATGATCAATATCTTGTTCACTCAGATTAGTAACTAGGATTAACTTGATAACTACCATTCCAATTCTTTCCATATTTGGTATGAAGTATCTTTGGGACAATGGGGACATAATTTGCAAATAACAGGACTCTGCATCCCCCGAGGGCTTAATTGGTAAGACAAAAATTCACCAAATTTTAAAAATCTTCTCTACAACCGAACATGTGTAATCCCCCCACCCCCTTATTCTAACCTGGATCCCCACGGGTACATTTATTTCATAAAGAAAGCCTTAAAATTGCTTACGCCACACAAACGTTTGCTTAACAACATACTGTAGAACGTGGAGGAAGCCATCTTGGTTCTTCGCATATTGGAGCATGTCCTTTATTTATCAAATTTGAATGAAAGCGTATGGTGGAGTTTGCAACGAATCTTGACAACAGAAGTGTACATATTGCATATGTAGACCTGACGACTTACTATTGGCACCACTTTGGGTGTCTCTTTGTACCTAATTCGCACAGAAGACGACAGTGCGATCTTGTAGCCCATCTTTTCAATCTTGATTCATCCAAACTGAATTGATTAGTAAAACCGCTGAACACAAAACAGGAGGGGGGAGGATTAAAAAAAACTAGATTTAAAAAAAAAATGTTTTGACCCATGGGCTTAGTTTTGACCCAGTCAGGGTGAGGGGCTTAGTTTTGACCCAGTCAGGGTGAGGGGAAACATTTTGGCCCAAGATTTTTTTCTTATTTTTCATTGATTGAAATACAAAAACTATATATGTGTCGTTGACCCGAAAACCATAGATGTTTGTGTTTTACTGTTTACCGACTGAAAACCGAACACTTCAGGAAATATCGGTATCTATTCAATGCTGATTTCTCGAATTCAAAATTTTATAAACTTGTACATGTTTCATTATTTTTCTATTAAAAAAAATTATCATTGGTTTATAAAGACGTCTTCCAACAATATGAAGAAGGAAAAAAGTGCTTGTCATCTGAGATTGCCCTGGTTGAAATCCAACGAACCTACCACACTGCCATCTCAGACCATATGAATTCAGTGTTTTAAATAAGCACAAATAAAGTGTATATTAGATAGCATAATAGCAATCAACATTCATATTTATACCCCCCGCAACAAGTTGTGGGGGGTATACTGGAATCGGGTTGTCCGTCTGTCTGAAGACGCAATGGTTTCCGGGCTCTAAATTATTATCCTTTCCACCTACCGTCACCATATCATATATATGGACTACCCATGGGATGAAGATGTTCCCTATCGATAAAAGGTCAAAGGTCAAGTGCACTGGACATCGAAGTAGCAATATGGTTTCCGGGCTCTAAAGCATTATCCTTTCCACCTACCGTCACCATATCATTCATATGGACTACCCATGGGATGAAGATGTTCCCTATCGATTTTGGGCTCAAAGGTCAAGTGCACTGGACATCGAAGTAGCAATTTGGTTTCCGGGTTCTAAATGCCATTTGTTTTTTACACTCAGAAAAGAGGTAGTTTATACCTATTACCAACACCCTTTCGGAGATTGGGGTAAGCGGGGGGTATTCTTAGTGAGCATTGCTCACAGTACCTCTTGTTAATTAACAAGAATAGTAGATAATACCAACAATATATTTGCTTAATGTATCTTTATTATAAAGTATTGTTTTGGGTCAACAACCCTTTTTGAAAAATATACTAACAGAAAATTTGTAATAAGTGTGAATCCTTATTCAGAGGAAAGAAAATGAATTATAAATTGTTACAACAAGTTTCAAAATAATAATGAAAAAATCTTCATTTTAAAAGTTGATTTTTTTAATTCAAGGGGAACAGGAATTAACTTCGTTATATGTGTAAATTCATTATATCTGGGTTCGTTATAGACGAATGCTTTTTATATAGAATATTCGCTATATCTGTGTTTGCTATATTCGAGTTTTACTGTATAAAGATGTGTGTAAATATTGTAGAAAGAGGGGAGACTATATAGATGATGATTTTACTGAGGCAATGTTTATGTTTTATAAAGTTGTGTGTGTATATTGTAGAAAGATGGGAGACAATATAGATGATGATTTTACTGGGGCTCAGTCCGGGGCAGCTAACACAGTTCCTGCTCAGTGCTCTTCTCTTCGCAAAAATGGATTTGTGTGCATTAAGGGTCGACCATGCAAAATAGTGGAAATGTCCACCTCAAAGACTGGAAAGCATGGCCACGCCAAGGTAGGTGAAGCAGTATTAACTGATGTATCAAACCGGCTCCAGTTAGTTTACATTAATACCTCTTATAATATTATATTGTCTTGTACAGTGGAACCCCGTTATTACGTTCCCCCTTTATTACGTTAGTCCGCATATTACGTTGGAATTTCAAAGCACAAAACCATTTCTCAACAAACCTATATAAAATAGACCTCGTTATTACGTTGTCCTAAAATGCCGGGACTCGGTATTACGTTGTAAAAATTCCGACAAAAACGTAATAAACCCCTAATTATTCAATAATGATTCTCAAAATAATAAGCCATTCTTACCTTGACTGCCTGAGGCAGTCACCACGTAAATTTCCTGGTCTGTTTGGGGATTAGAGACGCTTGACTGATCACGCTTCGATAGATCTAGCGACATCAATACAGGTGAATACCCCGTATAGAAGCCAGTGATAAACAATTAAATAATGTTTATTTAGAAATTGTACTCTATGAAATTTACTTCATTTTTCAAATTTTGATAATGAAAGAAATAATTTCTCAACCACCTGCATTTTCAGCATAGTGTGATTACCTTCGCTATTAAAACTCTATTCACGGACAGCTTTGGTACCAAACAAGAAAGACAAGATTTATCGTAGCAATGTTACAACCGCTTGGGTAACTGCTTGGACATAGGTGACTAAAGGTGTTCAATTAAAAAAAATTGTTCGTTGTTTGGACATGCAGCTTGGGTGTTCGTAACTCTCGTCCATACATACACCAATCTATCGGCCGACTCGTGCACGGCATTTACCTCAGTGAATATTTTAAAATCCCTTGATGCGCACGTGATTTTAGTGCCATCATTTAGCGTTATAAATGAAATCTTCGTGCATCATTATATTTATTTATTTTATGTGGATTGCGCTTAAATTGTTCTCCGTGCATGTTTATCGTTGGTGAGAAGTGTTTAAGTGTTGGGTATCGTGTGCGTTTTGTGTCTATAGTTTTGTTGTTTTTTGGGTGGGATTTTTTTTATTGTGTTGTGTATTGTGTAATTAGAGAACTTAATAAAAACGATGTTTTGTTATTTTTTTTAATACGAATGTTGAATACGAACCGGAACGAGTTATTGAGAGAAATTTACACGAACGCATTGTTTTAAAGTTGAACAAAATGGCGGTCCAAACGAATGCAGAAAAAGCAACGTTTATCAAAACATCCTTATGTATCCTACACCGAAATAAAGAAAAGGGATAAGAACATGAAGAATTACGGACATTAAAGATAAGATGTAAATAAAACAAAGTATCATATTCTTTTAAACAAAGAAACAGTAAAGATATATTCACACACCCCTTCACGGAGTACCAACGGACGATATACAATTTCCAAATGATAATTTTAACGGATTTCACTGGGAACGTTTATTACGTTGACCCCGGTATTACGTTATTTTATCGTGACAAAATGGAAAACGTAATAACGGGGTTCCACTGTACCTTTTAAAAAGGAAAAGGCTTGCAAATAAATTCTGCCTGTTGCTTATTAATCTGTAATATGTTGTACATATAATTTTATGGTGGACCAAATCAGCCCCTAATTATGTTTCCTCTCTTTTAAAGGGAAACATTGTTTTTATACTTTCCGTCTGTCTGTAAATCTTGTGAACGCTTCTCCTATATGGGTTATCAGATAGACTTGAAACTTTGTACAATGCTTCATTGCCATTTGTAGATATGCATATTGTCAGGACAGGAGGATCCAATGATGTTGATGTAAGAGGAGCGGAGGATGTAGAATAGTTTGTGAACACCTCTCCTCTTATATGGGTTATTGGATAAACTTGAAACATTGTACACTGCTTCATTGCCATTTGTAGATGTGTATATTGTAGAGACAGGAGGATCCAATTATTTTCCTTAAAGTTATAAACACTTCTCCTAAGCTAAACGGCTTATCAGATAGATTTGAAACTTTATACAATGCTTCATTGCCATTTGTAGATGTGCATATCTGTGGGATGGGGGGATCCAATTGTTTTCGTAAAAGTTATAGTGGATATAAGAGGGATGAAGAATGTTAAAATAGCTTGTGAACACTTCTCCTATATGGCTTATCCAATAGACTTGAAATTTTGTACAATACTTCAATGCCATTTGCAAATGTGCGTATTATAGGGAGAGGAGGATTCAATTGTTTACCTTAGAGTTATAGAGGATCTGAGGGGTGTAGGGTGTAAAATAGTTTGTGAACACTTCTCCTATGTGACTTATCAGTTATGGGAGTTCATAATGTCTATGTTCCTGCTCATGCTTTCTCCTCCATACCATGCAGTACATTAAGGGAAGGAGGTTTCATTTGGAGCACTTCCAATTTAACAATCACCAGTTACTTCCAGGGATTTTCCTACTCTCTTTAGGGTCTGTCTTTTCCCCCAATTCTGAAATGTGTCCATTTTTAGGTCACCTGAGTCACTCAAGTGACCTATTACTACTGGTCTGGGTCAGTTGTCCATCGTGCATCAAGAATTGAACATTTTTAACTTCTTTTTAACTCACTTTCATTTCTTTTTCAGTTTGGTATGAATATGTTTGATATATGTGGTATGAATATGTTTGATATCTGTTATTTATTTATTACTTAGGTACACTTGGTGGGAATTGACATCTACACTCAGAAAAAGTATGAAGATATTTGCCCTTCTACCCACAATATGAATGTTCCAATTGTTACTCGTACTGACTATCAGGTAAATAAAACTGATCATAATTCAGTGTTTTTGAACTTTTCAAGTTGCCCTCTGTGGCTGAGGTTTTTTTTTAGCTCACCTGAGCCTTCCAAGTGAGCTTTTGTCCATCGTTGTTGGCGGCGGCATTGTCGTCATAAACTTTTCACGTTTTCATCTTCTCCAGCACTACTGGGCCAATTTCAACCAAACTTGACACAAAGCATCCTTGTGTGAAAGGGATTTGAGTTTGTTCAAACGAAGAGCCATGTCCCTTCAAACGGGAGATGATAACAAAAATGTAAAAATTGGGTTGGGTCATTTAAAAATCTTCTCAAGAACCACGGCCAAAAAAGAACAAATTTATGTGAAAGCTTCCAGACATATAGTGCAGATTCAAGTTAGTTAAAATCATGGCCCCCAGGGGTAGGGGGGCATTATAGGGGATCAAAGTTTTACACACACACATATATATATATACATATGATTTGATTCTAGAAAACGTGTAAATGCTGGAACCGGTGATGGTTTACGCTTCGAACAACGTTGTCTGGATTTTCATAATAGACAAGTTATATCCACAACTTGAACATAATAAATGTATCTGTGTCACGGAAAATAATTGGTCAGGATAATGACAAAGAAAAAGCTGTAAACATGCAACTTAGGGTTTTTACATTTAATCAGAGAAGTTAGTAATTTTGAACAATACCAACATCAACATTTGAATTGCATTTTCTCTGTACCCAAGGATTTATTAATAAAAGATAAACAAATAAAATCGTCCCGTTGGATGTAGATTTTAATGGAATATCAAAGGGCACCACAAATATCTATTTATGGGCATTAAAAATAGGATCAATTTCCTCAAATTAGAAAAATTATGCACTAAAAAATCATGATTTTGAAAGTGACAAAAGGGTCCAGGAGAGCCCTAGAGCAGGATTTTGCACCATTTACCCCATAGCTTATGAGGGCCTTAAGCGACCCCCAGAGCCCTGTCCGTAAGGCCTTCTCACTTTGCAGAGTGGGGAGGGTTCTTCGCAACCCAAATTATTTATTTTCAGCTTCTTTCATGAATGCTAAAATCGTGCTTCGTATGTGCATGCTAGTGCAAATAAGCATTGTGGATGTGGACCATGGGTTTCTTGTTCAAGAGTATTTGAGTCTTTGGTAAGTCTGGGTGGAAAAAAAACCCATTCATCATGAAAAAACAAAAGTAGACTGAATGAATGCAAGAGAGGGAGAGAGAAAGAGTATTTAATATCAGATCTTGAATTTCCTGTGGTGAATACTGGATCACAGCTGTGTTTTAAATTGGATTGAAGTGCAGAACAGTAAATGACATCGCTAAATTATTGTATTTTCCTTTTAGCTTATTGATATAGAGGCAGATGGTACTCTCACCCTTTTGGAGGAAACTGGTAATGAGAAAAATGATATGAACATACCCTCAAATGACCTAGGCAAGGAAATTAAGGAGCGCTTTGAAAATGGCGAATCCCTCCTTGTAAGTATACTTGCACATTTAGTGGTGAATTTTTAGGTCACTTGAGCAAACCCAGGTGACCTATTGCAATTGGTCAGCATCTGTCATGCTTTAACAATGAACATCAGGGTTCGAAATTAACTTTTTCAAGCACTAGTCCGTACGGACTAGTAACTGTTGATGTTCACTAGTCAGCAAAGCATTTCACTAGTCCGTCCAGTATATAATAAAATGATCTTCATTTTATTCAATAGTATTTAATCAAATCAAACACATCACAGTTGCAAACAATTCAATTTCTGACACCTATAGAAGAAAAAGAGACCACCATATTTTATTTCGCATTCAAGATCTTCAGAAGCATACAATATTAACCTCCGAGTTAATCCTTTTATAAATGTCCATAAGTGTGTTCGAGATCGACGTTCCTGTTGTTTTGGTGCTCAGATCTTAAAGTCACAAGAGTTCGAAATTTTATCAATAAAGTAAAAAAAAATTCACTCGATTGACCAAGTCATGAGCTATAGTGTTATGAACTACTGTGTTAGAGTCACGAATGTCGAGAAAATGTGCGCACAATCGTGCATGTTCTCAGACCACACTACTTGCAATTCTTGCACCTAGAACACGTTCTCGTGATGTATACTTGGCGTTCGGAATTGGCAGGAATTTGACAATTTGTGCACGTTCGAAGAACGGCGGTCTCGAACACACTCCATATGTTAGGAAGATCAGGCTGTCATAGTCATGCAAACACTTGACCATGCAGGTAATCAACCATAAGTTCAAATATCTAAGAGACTCGGACAAATCTTGCTAAAAATCTTTACCAATTCAAGATTGATTTCTGGATTTTCACTAGTCCGTACGGACTAGTACTATAGAGAGTTCACTAGTCCGACACGTTTTTTACTAGTCTCGGACTTACGGACATGAGTTAATTTCGAACCCTGAACATTTTTAACTTCTTGATAACTCCCATTGCAATTCTTTTCAAATTTGGTATGGATTATCTTTTTGTTCTATGCTTTATTTCATTGTCTCTCATTGGCATGTATTTTGTGCAAGGGGGTTATTAATGTGTGGGAAAACAGTAGTAATCAGAAAAGCCCACTTTTACACAGACAGTACTTTATAATCAGCAGATTATATTCATATCTTCTTTGGAAAATGAAACTGCTAAGGTGAGCAGTGTGATCCATTTGCCTCTCTTTTAATGATCTTGTTGATTATTCTTAGTTGACCATCACATCCTGTATGGATATGGAGCAGGTCACCGGTATAAAGGTGGATACTAAATAGGTAAGTAGTGACATTGTTCTACAGTATAAATCCAAAAGCGAGACTGTATTTTATCTATATATATATACTATGGTTTAATCAGTTTTTGTTAATTTGTCCAAAAAAAGTTGATGCATAATGTCATGGCAAGCTTCTCACCTTTTACGCCCCCGTAATTGGAAATTTGGGGACATCTAGTTTTTGGTCTATAACCCTGGCCAAGGCTTGATTGGATGGTGATAGGGTTTTCATATTTCACATGAGGGAGATTTCACACATTGGATTCTGCTAATATTATGAGGATGGAAAATATTAAAGATATAACATTTTAAAAAATGTAAAGATTCTAAATCTAAAGAGTGACGCCAAACAAATTTTAGCCCTGATTTAAAAGATTGAAAACGAATCAAAACTTGCATGCTTCAAGTACAATGAATTTTCATTAAAGTATGAAAAAGTCAATTTAGAAGGATGGACTCGTGGCCCATGCATATCACCTGACTCTTTCAAATGAGTATTTTATGATATTGGATAAAATATATTAAAATTATTTGTACTTTGATTCACAGCAGTCTAACTAAGTAAGGGATTTAAAATAAAAGCTTATCATAAAGTAAATATTTCTTATTCAAAGTTACTATTTTGATGTTGCAATCAGTTCTTGCTGGTGTCCACCATAATGTTACAAAAATTAATTCAG
Source organism: Ostrea edulis (assembly GCF_947568905.1). Classification (NCBI taxonomy): domain Eukaryota; kingdom Metazoa; phylum Mollusca; class Bivalvia; order Ostreida; family Ostreidae; genus Ostrea; species Ostrea edulis. The sequence goes on from NC_079164.1 coordinate 36,148,435, forward strand.
ACTAGCCTTCAGGGCTTAACACAAACTTTAAAAAGAGCTAGACCATTTGGATCAGTAGCTGAAAAATGTACTAGACCTGATCTCATCATCACCAGACATGACCTCATCATCACACTAGACCTGACCTCATCATCACTAGACCTCCTGACCTCATCACTTGACCTGACCTCATCACTTGACCAGACCTCATCACTAGATCTTACCTCATCATCACTAGACCTGGCCTCATCATCACTAGACCTAACCTCATTTAATATTACATGTATTTCTCTATCTCTCAGTACCATAAATAACGTACTACCGGTACATGTATGTTATAGATGATTATTAAAATTATTCTGTCATCAAATTGATGAGAATGCATGTATATCTAGAGAAAGAAATTTTAGATGATTTACAGTATAGAACAGGTCTTTGTCAGACACAAGTGTCCCACACTCCTTGAATAGGGCTGCATTTTTGTACACCCTCTGCTATTATCATGTTTCATGAATGATGGTACATAAAACGGAATTTTCTGTCCTAGTAACATTAGCATGTGAAATCTGCCACTGCTCTGTAAATGAGAGCTAGATTTCCAACTTGAGTACAGTATGATAATATAGAAATGTCTTGTAAAGGTAAATTTTGTGAAAAACAGAAAATTGATTTCAATTACATTTCCACTCTCATAACAATACAGATTCAAGAAAATATTTTAATGTGTGTTCATACTTTTCAGATTCCTTGCATGAAGAAATAGCTGAATCTAGAAATACTAAACAACAGACATTTATTTAAATTTGTCAGCGATGGCTAGGTCTTCACACGGGTATGAGGAACACAGAACAGAAATAGGGGGTGGGGTGATCCGGGGATGATGACTATGTATTCGCTCTTCATCAGTATCCAGGCTCATCACCTCGTGGACAAAACAAGGACCTTTGTAGATGTTCATCAACTTTTGATTTTTTTTCTGTGTTTTTCTGGCATTCGATTCAAAGTTAGAGGATTAAAGTGAAGTTGATTGATTAAGGACTTTGTTATTCAAAGAAAGAGGAAAATTTGCATAATTTACACAACAAACATAAAGCACTCCAAATTGGAAATGGAAATATGACTCCAGAAAGATACTGATGAGTAATTATAAATTAAAGTGTTCACGAACATTTCCAATGTGTGTATATGTGTGAGTATCTAGCCACAGGTATATCAAAGTGCTATTCATTTTGTTATTCTGTATTCCTTTTGATGCTGCTAATTGAAATGCAATGCATTTTGAAGAAGATTTTGATAAGTACTGTGTGGTAAAATTGTACAATATCTGGTTTTTGATTATTTTTTAAGTTAGCAGAATAGTTCAAGGACTTTCTGAACAAGCAATTAGAATTTACTACAGCATTGTACATTTTTAAAAAAAAGAATTAAAACTGTGGAAATGCTTAATTGTTCAACTTTCTCCTTGAACTTAATGCACAAAACAACTGTTATTGCAATAAATTTCTTTCCTACAACTACAAAAATGAAATCTTTATTTTTCAAGTTGCTTTTCATTTTGAATAACATTTCCTGTTGCATGTACTGATATTGGGAGAAAATTTTGAAATGAGCTTGGTGAGAGAATAAAGAGTATGGTCGAATTGGAATAAGATGTCCTAGATTTTGTTGAAAAAATTTATTGTTAGGGGTATCCAATGAATTATCCAGATGGGGAGGTACTTTCTAGAAAACCCAGGATTCGACACTAACGGTAGCCCGGGCTAGTAACTTTTGTCCTGGACTATCAGAATATCATTGTCCGGTGGACTACTAAAAAATCAGAACCCTGTACAATAAAATAATTGTCAAAGTCTTTCTACTTTCGCTTGTGTTTCATATCGTAAATACATTTGATCGAGCTGTCTTTTGATCAGGAGAACTCGTTCCCAGAAATTTGGGTACGAGTTCTCCAGAAGTCGAGCTGTCTAATCGTAACTGTGTCACTTCTGTACTTAGTATTATAGTTATTAAATGACACAAGGATTCATGCGTACACTATACACTGAATAAAATGTGGCGGATTTGGGGAGCGTCAGTCAAATGAAAGGTGTTCAGGAACTTCATAACAAAGCATATAAAATGTTTATGGACTTGATGTGAACTCTAAATAAAATTGAAACAGTAAAATATTTTTTCTGGTGCTTTGGGTATCAAAATTTTATTTGTCTAAAAAAATTACTGCACGATTTTGCATCTACATTTTGAAAATTTTCCGGGGGAGGCCCCCCCCCTCCTCTCCATACAGGAGGGAGCAAACCCACTCCCCCGTTATCCACCACAACTGTGCACATCTTTTTGTGCTCCATAAATGGAATGTTTTTATAAGGGGTGGATCTGTTGCACTCTGATGTCCCAATATTTTTACAGAGCTATAGTTCTGCAGCTTTTACAAACCATTCATTTGAAAAGTATGGCCTTCTTGTAGATGTACTGTTTTTAGCTCACCCGAGCCAAATCTTCTCGAGAACCACTGAACCAGAAATATACAAGAAAGCTTCCTGTTGTGGAATAGATTCAAATTATGGTTCGCAGGGTGGTGCCACAATAGGGGATCAAAGTGTACAAAAAAGTTCAAGCAAATTCCTTTCAAAAGTAACAGGGCTGCACTAAATCAAATGCAGATTTTCCCCAACTCTGCAAGGTCTGTGGAATCCAGTTTTTGGATCACCCGAGTTGCTCCGGTGACTTATTACAATTGGTGTGGTGTCATGCGTTAACAATTGCACGTTTTTCATTTCTTTATAACTACCATTCCAATTCTTTTTATACGCCTGTCGAAGACGTGACGTATTATGGTATGGCTCTGTCTGGACCTTGTAGACGGGATACAGTCTTAATCATAAGCTCCAGGATTTTACAACTTGGTACATTTGATCACCATGATGAGAGGAAGATGCCTATTGTTTTTCAAGGCCAAAGTATCACTTACTAGTAAAACCTAGTAGGAAACCCTTGTGGGCAGGATACAAACCAAACCATAACCTCCAGGATATCACAGCTTGGTATATATGATCACCATGATGAGAAGAAGATGACTATTGTTTTTCGAGGTCGAGGTCTTAGTATTACTTAGTAGGAAAACCTTGTAGGCAGGATACAAGCCAAACAGTAAGCTCCAGAATATTGCAACTTGGTATCGTTGATCACCATTATGAGAGGAATTTGACTATTGTTTTTCAAGGTCAAGATTGTATTACTTAGTAGGAAAACCTTGTAAGCAGGATACAAGCCGAACCGTAAGCTCCAGGATATTGCAACTTGGTACCTTTGATCACCATGATGAGAGGAAGATGCCTGTTACACCCCAAATCATCGCCGCCGCCGCCGATTTGGGATGACGTTTCGCCACAAATCGTTGGCGACATCCCAAATCTTGGGGACAATATTTCACTATCATTAGGGGCGACGATTTTGCACTATCATTAGGGGTGACAATTTGGGATGTACTATAGTACACCCCAAGTCGTCACCCGTCCTAAATCGTCACCCGCTAATTTTATTGACGTTTTAGGATAGATTACACCGAAGTTATTCTATTGTACTCTTTTCTTTCTTGGGGCTACATAGGTTTCATTTGGTCTGTCTGTCTTTCCGCACCCATATCTCTGACATGGGTTGCAATTTTGTATGTAGAGTACAAGTGACCCTCTGACATGCCTTCCCAAAAATTGAGAATTCTGGAATGAGAGGTTAAAGCGCCGCGAGCTGTGCACAATTTTCAGCAACTCTGCAAAATCCCTGGTGTTTTTGAACCGATATGTAGGTTACATGTGTTCCTGGCATGTGCTTCCCGTAACATGAAATATCTTGATCATGAGCTCAAAGCACCGCGAGCTGTAATCATAGCGAACTATTTTCGACTGTCAGTCTGGTGTTTGTGAACCGATTGAGCTAAAATTTTGTATGTAGGTTATATGGGACGGAGCACATAGGTTCCATTTATTTGTTTGTTTGCACGTTTGTTCATTTACTTATTTAGAGAGAGAGAGAGAGCAATGAGTTAAAGAAACAAAAATATTGAGAAATAAAGAGGAAGGGTGGGTGTTTCTCGAGATTTTCACGAGTGTCCAAACGGCGGAAGAGTGTCCAAACGGCGGCTAACAGGCGTAATCTAACATAATCTGAGGTCACTAACAAATCTGCGGTGCACAACACTTATTAACCCCATGATCAGCAGAATGACCCTACAATAAAAGGTAAAACGATTTATTGTCGGACACATCCCCCTCTCTTTCTCTCTCTGAAGGTATGGACGGGGGAAAAAAAATCATAGGCAACAATGACACCACCAACAACAAATGCAATTATTTCAATAGTAACAAAACCACTACCAACCAAAACAACAATAACAAATACTGTGATCATAATAAAAGAACAAGCAGAAGACGAAGTGGAAGATTAAAATGTCTTGCTTGTAAGGTCCAGAGAACCTTTTGTGGTCATAGTTGGACCACAGAAGAAAAAGACGAGGAGAAGAGAAGGAAGTAACAACCAGGGCCAGTTGTAATGTGTATGTAAATGACGTTTCCAGATAGTTACAGCAAGGGGGACAACAATTTGTTACGTATGAAACCCCAAATCGTCGCCCATTGTTTTTCAAGGTCAGAAGTCAAAGGTCAAGGTCATAGTATTAGTAGGAAAACCTTGTAGGCAGGATACAAACCCAACCGTAAGCTCCAGGATATTGTAACTTGGTACATTCGATCACCATGATGAGAGGAAGATGCCTATTGTTTTTCAATGGTATAGGTCAAAGGCCAAGGTCGCAGTATCACTTAGTTGGAAAACCTTGTAGGCAGGATACAAACCAAACCGTAAGCTCAAAGATATTGAAACTTGGTATATTTGATCACCATGATAAGACGGAAATGCCTATTACTTTTTCAAGGTCAAGGTATCACTTTGTAGGAAAACCCTGTAGGCAGTATACAAACCGTCAAACTAAATCATACTGCTAAATTTAAGAATTTTAAACTTTATAACAATCTATATTATTATAGAAGTCTAGATATCTTTGATTCTAAACTTTTCATGTAACAAAATTTAACAGTACAATTGTTTAGAGTTGATCTGCCCAGCCCAACGTGTAGAAACCGCAAAAGGCTTTTGTATTTATTATAAACTAGTAGATTCACATCTTAACACCAAAGATATAAAAATGAAAAAATAAAAAACCATTATCATATAATCGAAGTTTTTTCACCTTTTATGTGCATCGTGATCGCGATCTTTTTTTCGTTGACATGCTAATACTACCTGGGCCGTTAATGATGATCAGAGAGGTTAAAGGCTAAGACTAACTGCACACCATGCCCGGGTCTCCAGAATACACATTAAATTTCATAGGGTTCTTCACCAAAAATAAATAGTTTATGAAGTAAAAAGTAAATGAATAAAGTACATGTATGTTGCTTTCATTGTACATAGTATACTTTGAACCGATGGACTGAAAAAGTACACACAATAAAAGCGGTATTACTTCAATAATTGATGAATCTTCCTTTTCTTTAAATTTGTCACACATTCAACTCGCATATCAATTTCCTGTACTTTGATTCCGAAAATCTCTGAAGGTTAGTTCATAAAAACATTAACAGTTACTTTTAAATAACTTAAATTATGACTTTTGAAACTTTTTTTTGTTGTTACTCTCATGCATAACCTAAATTCTCCCTCATAACTTTTGGATCGCTTGCATAGGCGACGTCATTTTAATCGCATATTTGCTAAATAATACACAAATCAAAGTCCAAATTTTGCTGCAAAGGTCGCAAATGTTGTGAACTAATGGTGAAAATTGACAATTATGTTTAAAATGAAATAAACACAAATTCCTGTCGGTAAATACGATTTTCTGACAGCGTTTTCGTTCCACCGACCCTCGCTTCAGAACAAAAATCGTTGCTAATCGATGACCCTTGCATTTCACAAGAGTGTAAAACAATAGAAAATAGAATTACTCATCGAATCACATTCTTACATTTTAATTAAATTGCATCGAGACAACTTGCCATCTATGCATGTGAAATTTGGGTATCGATTGCATAACCGGAAATCGATCTCTTTTGATTTCCATACATAACCTCTTGTTATGCAATTGATCGATTAGCAGGCGTGCTTGAAGGCAAGTTCTACAGATCATGGTGTAAGAAAAAAACAACCTATATTAGCTTTTCACGGGCACATTATGTACCGTTGGCGGTACTCTCGTTTTAAATTTAGTATGTCAAAGCATCTTTGGGACAATAGGGACATAGATTGTAAATTTCAGGTTTTCTACATCCTGGGGGGGGGGGGGGGGGGGGGGGGGGGGGGGGGGGGGGGGGGGGGCAAAAATTTACCAATTTTCAAAATTTTTCTATAGAACCACACATTTAAAACTAAATGTATCATGAATCATGATGTAGAGCAGGAACGCCTCTACCAAATTTATAAATTTCATGAACCCTGGGATAAAGGTTCTGACCCCAGGGCGGGGCCCAACTTGGTATATATATAGTGTTTATGTGTGAAACACTTGAATAATGTCTTCTTTAGTGCTATTGGTACTATAAATGGATATTTAGAAAGAACAGGTAGTCCTTTACCAAAATTGTAAATTTGATGATCTCGGGGTTAGGGCCAAAATTGTCAATTAAATGTGTGAACAATAGAACATTTTTATATGGCCGTCAATGATAGGATGTATTCTGGTATGGCGCCGTCCGTCTGCCTGTAGGTACCTTGTGGGCAGGATACAGACCGAACCGTAAGCTCCAGGATTTTACAACTTGGTACCTTTGATCACCATGATGAGAGGAAGATGCCTCTTGGTTTTCAAGGTTAGAACTCAAAGGTCAAGGTCGCAATATCACTTGGTAGGAAAACATTTAATCAGGATACAAATTGAACCTTAAGCTCCAGGATATTGCTATTTGGAACATTTGATCACCATGATGAGGAGGATGATAATTGTTTGTCAAGGTCACACAGTATCACTTGGTACGAAAACCTTGTTGACAGGATACAAACTGAACCATAAGCTCCAGGATATTGCAACTTAGTAGATTTGATCACCATAATGAGAGGAAGATGCGTATTATTTTTCAAGGTCAAAAGTCAAGGTTACAGTATCATTTAGTATGAAAACCTTGTAGGCAGTATACAGACAGAACTATTGGGGCTAGGATCATCCAACTTTGTACACATACATCTTATGCCAAGTGAAAATATTACAGAGAGTACATGATTTGTCTGTTTTTACCATGCAAAGAACTTAAGTATGTCACATCCTGATGATTACTGATACTACCTGAAGCCAAGTTCTCAAATCATGGTGTAAGAAAAACACCCTATAATTAGCTTTTCACAGGCGTATTATGTACCGTTGGCGGTACTCTTGTTAACTTCTTGATAACTACTCTTCCAATTCCTTTCAAATTTGGTATGAAGCATCTTTGGGACAAGAAGGACATAAATTGTAAATTTCAGGACTCCTGGGGTCTTAGGGGCTGGGCAAAAATTGTCTAATTTCAGGACTCCTGGGGCCAGAAGTGTGGGGCAAAAATTGACTAATTTTCAAAAGTCTTCTCTATGCAACTCTTTAAGAAAAACTAAATGCATAATAATATAGAACAGAAAGGCCTTTGACTACCAAAATTGTAAATTATGAACCCAGGGTAGAGGTTCTGACTCCAGGGCGGGGTCAAACTTGGTATATATTATAATGTATAAGTGCAAAACATGTAAATGATATTTGCTTTAATGCTATTGAAACTATATGGATATTTAGAAAGAGTAAGAAGTCCTTTACCAAAATTGTAAATTTCATGATCCTTGGGGGTAAGGGTTTGGTTTCAGGGTGGAGCCAAACTTGTTGTAGTGATTATTATGTCTTTATCATTTGAAGGACTTCAAGTTTAATGATACAGCAACCCCAGGGTTTTGACTTTGGGGTGGGTCCAAATTAGTGATATCATTTAATGATAATACACATACATGTATTATGTAAAGCTTTTCATCAGTATATATATGCACTTTTGAGGGTATTGAAGTTTTAAGAGCACATCTCGTTTAATGCTGTTGCTGAATATTAGAATATAGCTTAGATATTCAGAACAGGAATTTTTTTTTCTAGATTTTTAGCCATTGGAACTAGTGATACTTTTAACTAGTACTCAGGTGATTGATAAGGCCTGTGGGCCTCTTGTTTTATATGCCCCTGCGACTTTAGTCGAGGGTATATTTTGTCCTGTCTGTATAAAACTTTAACCTTGCTCATAACTTTTGAGTGGTTAGTGATAATGATTTCACATTCTTTGTGACATGATACTGTCTTTGGTAGGAATTTTTTTTAACTTATTGACCTTGAAGTTTGACATACTCTACAGAAAACAACATGGTTGGGCACTTTTATATATGACCTTCGAGTTGTCTCACATTTCAAAACTTTGACCTTACTCTTAACATTTAAATAGTGAGTGATAGGACTCTCATATGCCATATGTACACTCCTTGTGACAAAACCTTTTTGCATATTGAGAGTTTCTAACATTTTTGATCTACTTTTAAGAAATGCAATATATTGAATATCTCCTGAACTATTTATCTAATGTAGGGCTGTTGTGTTTTGTCTATAGATTCTTTATGGCAAGACCTTGAGTTTGGTCATACCAAGGTGTTTGACCTTGAAGTTTGACCTACTTTTAATAAAAACCCTGACCTATTTAATATCTTATGAACTATTTAAGGTAGAACTTTCATATTTTATACATAGATTTCTTATGCAAGTCCTTTCATTTCATACCATGATCTTTGACCTTGTGAACTTAAGAGTTTGGTCTACTTCTAGGAAAACATGACCTATTTAATATCTCCCGAACTCTTAAGGGAAGGCTTATATATTTTGTATATAGTTTCTTTATGGCAATTTAAGACCTTGTGATACAACAATGTTTGGCCTTAGAGTAAGAAATATTACAGAGAAACTGTAAGAGACATCCTGTTACACTTATTATTAAAGGTAAGGCCTTTGTAAACAATTTGAAGATGGACATATTGCAAGAAGTTTGATTCCTAAAAAAACATTTGTTTGAAGGGACTTCAAATTGTTTAGTATTCAAGAGGCCCATGGGTCACATCGCTCACCTGAGCAGCAGTTCATAGCAATAAACAAGCTAATACACAAGCAGCTTGGTTCAGAAAACTTTTAAAAGGTAACCACTAAAAATTTCATTATTTATTGAACTTAAACTTGACTATAAATTCATTCATTCATTATCATATGCCCTTGTAGATGGGTATGGCCTTTCATATTAACAAATTTCATCTAAGGATGCTTTGTGCCAAGTTTGGTTCCCTATACATTTGCATGTAAAATTTTATCCCCTATTGTGGCCCCTTCCTAACCCCAGGGGTCATGATTTTTACAAACTTGAATCTCCACTTTTTCAGGAAGCTTTCTGGCCCAGTAGTTCTTGAGAAGATTATTAAATGACCCTACCCTATTTTTGTGATTATCTGCCCTTTGAAGGGGGCATGACCCTTCATTTGAACAAACTTGAATCCCCCTCACCTAAGGGTGATTTGTATAAAGATTGATTGAAATTGGCCCAGTGGTTCTGGAGAAGATTTTCCTATACATCTGAATGTAAAACTTTGATCCCCTATTGTGGCCCCACCCTACCCTTTGGGGTCATGATCTGAACAAATTGTGAATATAATAGATATAAATGAAAATGCACAGATTTAAAAAGGTTTTTAAAATGTAAATATAAGCAATAAATTATTATTTTTTGAAAGATGTATTCTCATAACTGCAATGGTGTGTGCAAACAAATTTTCACAGCACACATTATTCAATGTGTATGCACACACCATTGCAGTTATAAGACTATACCTTTCAAAAAATAATAATTCATTGCTTAAATGGCATTGTCAGTCTGTCCTGGCCTTGTAGGCAAAATACAAAATTAACTGTAAGCTCCAGGATCTTACACTAGAAGTAGGCAGGATAAAGACCAAACTATTGGGTCTAGGACTTGGTACACATACTCCTCATTCCAAGTGGAGGACGCCTTTTGTTTGCAAGGTCATAGTGTCACTTAGTAGGAAAACTTTGTAGGCAGGATACAGACCAAACCATAATCTCCAGGATCTTACAACTTGGCACATTTGATCACCATGATGAGAGGAAGATCCCTATTGCTTCTCAATGTCAAATGTCAAGGTCGTAGTATCACTTAGTAGGAAAACCTTGTAGGCAGAATACAGATAAAACTACACTACATATTGGGACTAGGACTGTCAAACTTGGTACACATACTTCTCATGTGAAGTGGAAGACGCCTTTTGTTCATCAAGGTCGTAGTATCACTTAGTAGGAAAACCTTGTAGGCAGAATACAGACCAAACAGTTGGAGCTAGGACTGTCAAACTTGGTACATTCTGTACACATACACATTATGTCAAGCGGAGGATGCCTATTGTTTCCAATGGTCAAGGTTTCAGTATCACAAATAGTAGAAAAATCTTGTAAGTAGAATAAAGACCAAACCGTTGGGGCGAGGACTGTCAAACTTGGTACACACAGTAACACCTTATGCCCAGTGGAGGATGCCTATTGTTCTCAAGGTCAAGGTTGTATCACTTAATAGAAAACCCTTACTTTCATTATGGATACAGATATTTCCCTGAAATTTACTCACAAGCTTATTCTTAGAGAAATACGCAATCAGTTCACATTTCAACTTGATTTATTACAGGTGCACTGTGACCGACTTTTGAGTTAAAGTAGGTCAGATAGTTTTCTGGACTTTTTCTCATCACGGATAACAGATATTGCACTGAAGGTCTAACAGATAACAGATATTGCACTGAAGGTCTAACGGATAACAGATATTGCACTGAAGGTCTAACGGATAACAGATATTGCACTGAAGGTCTAACGGATAACAGATATTGCACTGAAGGTCTAACGGATAACAGATATTGCACTGAAGGTCTAACAGGTAACAGATATTGCACTGAAGGTCTAACGGGTAACAGATATTGCACTGAAGGTCTAACAGGTGTATCTTGTACTGTTTGTGGACTACTCGTTAGATTTAATTGTTGCACAATACTCAGCCCCTCTTGGTAAATGACAACCATTTTTTCTATATCCATCAATTATTGACCATTCTTATTACATGTATGATAATCTTACTGTTACATGTAGTACGAGTTTATGCTCTGTTCATCAGTCAATAGTGAAAAGATACCATCAGCTGGATTATGCCAGAACACCTTCAAGTCAGAAGAGGATCTAGCATGAGGGGCTGCAATACTGTGGAATACTTAAATTCATGCAGGCCAATTTTTATGGATTACCCAGATTTGACAGTTCCGTTGGGATATAATTTTGTGGATTGAGTATTTCATTGTGGTTTGAAATTCATGGAATAGGGCTAACCACAAAAATCGAGTCTCCATGAAATTTAATGATTCCACAGTAATGTCTGAACACCTTTCTTGAGTGGGACTCGACTGAACACCTGGAAGTCAGAAAACCTGAAAGGGTTTCTATAATCTCTTAAACACCTAGTGCTTTTGTGGGACTCATTTATAATCCCGAGAGACCATTCCTGGATTTTTCTGCATCAGAGTCCAGTAATTTGTTTTACACCAAAGTCTTCCTCATCCAATGGCGAGTAGGTGTGTTGAGTTATATGATTTCTGGAAACTAACAAGTGGATGGAAAACCTGATTAACCTTTTTTTAAATAACGTATAGGTTAAATAACGTATGCTCTAGTTTTCTTCAAGTTTCCCAGACCTTAAAACTGTCACAGTTATACTCATTCTAAACTATGAAGCATGGGAGCTCAGTGTCAGGGATGGGGCTCTGACTAAGCTCCGCCCAAATACATTATTTTCTAATTACATGTACATCTCAATATACATATATATATATAGATATATACACACATATATGTACCAGTATATCATATCAAAAACATGCACAATACATTTTTAAAAATATCAATGGTTTAATACGTATATACATCCCTGTATTTTAATACATGTACATCAAAAACAATGTATGATTACAAAAGAATACTAGAATGTCTTAAAACATCTGGTAGGATGTAAGTTATGTGAAAAAATCATTACTGCACACACATACACACGACTGAATATTGAATCGGCATTGTGGTATTTTCATTATACTACTTATGTGGATTTTTCTATATTTATTTCTGGATTTTATGTATGTAAATATTAATAAATAATTTCGATTGATCATTTTAAAAAATACACGAGGGCATGAACTGCGACGCAATACACCGTGGTATACTGGTGTGAAGTATTGCAGTTCATACCCTCTTGTATTTTCAAAAATGAAGTTTATTTCTTATATTTTCATTCTACTTTCATTTCTGTCAGAATTCCCAGTCATCAAAATATGCGTACTGTATTTATCAAGTTTTATACACACATTGTTCACGTCTGCATCACATTCATGAGGAAATGGCTATATGATCACAATTGGTAAAGATATCAAAGACAAAAACATTGGATATATATATATAATTATATATATATATATTTAAAAAATATGAAAAGAAAACACAGAAATCCTCCGTAAAGCTTTAGCGCTTTCATTACATCTTCAGAAGCTTTATATATACATATATACATGTATTGCATTGCCTAGTTAGAAATTTGAAAGTGACTTTGTAAAAATTATTTGATAAAATATATATGCAAGTTTATGTCTGTACTAAATACAGTCAAGTAAACAAATCATATACAGATCAACTATATGATACAATTATAGATCTACTATATGATGAAAATTATATGACAAAATTGTATAAATCTATTCACTAAAATTATATTGATCTACTATCCTAAAATTATATCAAAGTACTATATGAAAATGTCTAAAAGTTACAATTCAAAGGGATTTAAGCTGTTGACTAACGGTCACTTATTTGTGGCACTAGTGTTGGTCACTTCTTCCTCCAAATCGAGGTCAGGAAACATGTCCACTCCTTCCAGACTTGGAGAGACCGCTTTAATTAATTGTGATTCATCGTCATTGTCTATGTAAATGTCATCGCTGACATTAGACGCCTCTCTAGTAAACACAGGTCCTCTTTGTGATGTCTCTATCTCCAGTGATCGCAGTGATCGGATACTCTGAGTCTCGCTGGCCGAGTCCAGCAAGCTGCTTAACAGGCTACTCTGGTCAAAATCTCGAACCTGCTGACTGTCCAGTCTTTCAAAGGCTTGGGCCAGAGTTTCTTCCGAGGACACATTTGGCCAGGACTTGTCTTTAATGATGTCTTCTTCTAATATTTCGTACTGATACTTGGAGTTGGAGAAAAGGTCTTCTATCCAGCACTGTACACGTTCTTGCACAAAATAACTTTCAATGATGAATGTCTGCAATTAAATGAAATTGAAAATTAAAATTCATAAAACCAAAAAAAATATTAAGAACATCATAAGAATACTTTTGTGATTTAGTGACCTTAAAAGTAGGTCCTGTGTCACAGTAGGCATAAGCATGTTAACTTATTACTACCGCCTCGAGTGCCACACATACTGTAGATTCCTATATATATCCAAGGAATTTAAAATATTGCGTATTATCGCGAGAAACATCTTGCGATTTGACATCTAAGAGTCATTTCGCGATATCAAGTACATGTGTAAAATAAGGAATTTACAGTACAGCAAAAGCAGCACTTTATCTACAGCTTGTGATGTGTTTATTTGAATGAAACATAAATCAACATACAAACAAACAAAACAAAAATCTCAGCTAGTGTGAAAATAAGCATTTTGAATATCTACTCAACTGGGTACAAGATTGCACCTATTTTACCCTTCCATTTTTATAACCTGAGTATAAATACAAGTAACATTTACAGCAACATCATTCTGCAGGTCAAAATGAATATAGAATGACTAAATTACTAACAAAAAACACCATCATGCATGTATTTACCAAATAATTTACAGAAGTCCGCGTGGAATTTATAGTACAGGTACCTTAGAGTACAATCCATGACATAGCTCCCACAAAGCATGCTCCAGGAATAAGATCTCCTAGAACACAATCCAGTACAAAGCTCTAACAAAGCAATCTCAAGGAAATACTAGTAGCTCTCTTATAAAACACTCCAGTATACAGCTTCCAACAAGAGGTACTTATGCTCATTAAGAATATCCTCTGCTTACCCCAATCTCCCAAAGGGTGTTGTTAATAGGTATAGATTACCTCTTTCCTGAGTGTAAAAAAGAAAGGGCATGACAAAACCTTGGGTAGTCTCTTCTCTAGGGAGAAATGGATAAGAGATGAAACCATATTACTACTTCGATGTCCAGTGCACTTGACCTTTGACCTTTTGACCCCAAATTCGATAGGGAACATCCTCGTCCCATGGGTAGTTCATATGTATGACAGTAGGTGGAAAGGATAACGCTTTAGAGCCTGGAAACCATTGTGTCTACAGATGGACGGACAGACAGACAGACAAACGGACAACCTGATTCCAGTACACCCTCCCACAATTTTGTTGCAGGGGTATAAAAATCATAATCCAGAACATTATAGCTCTCTTAGAACACACTCCAGGAGATAGCTCTCTTATGACAAAACTCCTACAGAACACACTCCTACAAAACACATTCCTACAGAACACACTCCTACACAACACACTCCTACAGAACACACTCCTACACAACACACTCCTACAGAACACACACACCTACACAACACACTCCTACAGAACACACTCCTACAGAACACTCTACTACACAACACACCCCTACAGAACACACTCCTACAGAACACACTACTACAGAACACACTCCTACAGAACACACACACCTACACAACACACTCCTACAGAACACACTCCTACAGAACACACTCCTACAAAACACACTCCTACAGAACACACTCCTACACAACACACTCCTACAGAACACACTCCTACAGAACACACTCCTACACAACACACTCCTACACAACACACTCCTACACAACACACTCATACAGAACAAACACACCTACACAACACACACCTACACAACACACTCCTACACAACACACTCCTACAGAACACACTCCTACACAACACACTCCTACAGAACACACTCCTACACAACACACTCCTAAAGAACACACTCCTACAGTACACACCCCTACAGAACAAACTCCTACAGAACACACTCCTACAGAACACACACCTACAGAACACACTACAGAACACACTCCTACAGAACACACTCCTACAGAACACACTCCTACACAACACACTCCTACACAACACACTCCTACACAACACACTCCTACAGAACACACTCCTACACAACAAACTCCTACAGAACACTCTTACAGAACAGACTCCTACACAACACACTCCTACAGAACACACTCCTACAAAACAAACTCCTACAGAACACACTACATAACACACTCCTACAGAACACACTCCTACACAACACACTCCTACAGAACACTCCTACATAACACACTCCTACAGAACACACTCCTACAGAACACACTCCAGAACACATTCCTACAGAACACTCTTACAGAACACATTCCTACACAACACACTCCTACAGAACACACTCCTACAGAACACATTCCTACACAACACACTCCTACACAATACACTCCTACAGGACACATTCCTATAGAACACATTCCTACACAACACACTCCTACACAACACACTCCTACAGAACACACTCCTACAGAACACTCCTACATAACACACTCCTACACAACACACTCCTACAGAACCCACTACAGAACCCACTCCTACAGAACACACTCCTACAGAACAAACTCCAGAACACATTCCTACAGAACACACTCCTACAGAACACTCTTACAGAACACATTCCTACACAACACACTCCTACAGAACACACTCCTACATAACACATTCCTATAGAACACATTCCTACACAACACACTCCTACACAATACACTCCTACAGGACACATTCCTATAGAACACATTCCTACACAACACACTCCTACAGAACACACTCCTACAGAACACACTCCTACAGAACACACTCCTACACAACACACTCCTACACAACACATTCCTACAGAACACACTCCTACACAACAAACTCCTACAGAACAGACTCCTACACAACACACTCCTACACAACAAACTCCTACAGAACAAACTCCTACAGAACACTCTTACAGAACAGACTCCTACACAACACACTCCTACAGAACACACTCCTACAAAACAAACTCCTACAGAACACACTACATAACACACTCCTACAGAAAACACTCCTAAAGAACACACTCCTACAGAACACTCCTACACAACACACTCCTACACAACACACTCCTACAGAACACACTCCTACAGAACACACACCTACAGAACACACACCTACAGAACACACTCCTACAGAACACACTCCTACAGAACACACTCCTACAGAACACACTCCTACACAACACACTCCTACACAACAAACTCCTACAGAACACTCTTACAGAACAGACTCCTACACAACACACTCCTACAGAACACACTCCTACACAACAAACTCCTACAGAACACACTACATAACACACTCCTACAGAACACACTCCTACACAACACACTCCTACAGAACACTCCTACATAACACACTCCTACACAACACACTCCTACAGAACACACTCCTACAGAACACACTCCTACACAACACACTCCTACAGAACACACTCCTACAGAACACACTCCTACAGAACACACTCCAGAACACATTCCTACAGAACACTCTTACAGAACACATTCCTACACAACACACTCCTACAGAACACACTCCTACAGAACACATTCCTACACAACACACTCCTACACAATACACTCCTACAGGACACATTCCTATAGAACACATTCCTACACAACACACTCCTACACAACACACTCCTACAGAACACACTCCTACAGAACACTCCTACATAACACACTCCTACACAACACACTCCTACAGAACCCACTACAGAACCCACTCCTACAGAACACACTCCTACAGAACAAACTCCAGAACACATTCCTACAGAACACACTCCTACAGAACACTCTTACAGAACACATTCCTACACAACACACTCCTACAGAACACACTCCTACATAACACATTCCTATAGAACACATTCCTACACAACACACTCCTACACAATACACTCCTACAGGACACATTCCTATAGAACACATTCCTACACAACACACTCCTACAGAACACACTCCTACAGAACACACTCCTACAGAACACACTCATACACAACACACCCCTACACAACACACCCCTACACAACACACTCCTACACAACACACTCCTACACAACACACTCCTACACAACACACTCCTACAGAACACACTCCTACACAACACACTCCTACACAACACATTCCTACAGAACACACTCCTACACAACAAACTCCTACAGAACACTCTTACAGAACAGACTCCTACACAACACACTCCTACACAACAAACTCCTACAGAACAAACTCCTACAGAACACTCTTACAGAACAGACTCCTACACAACACACTCCTACAGAACACACTCCTACAAAACAAACTCCTACAGAACACACTACATAACACACTCCTACAGAAAACACTCCTACAGAACACACTCCTACAGAACACTCCTACAGAACACACTCCTACACAACACACTCCTACAGAACACACTCCTACAGAACACACTCCTACAGAACACACTCCAGAACACATTCCTACAGAACACACTCCTACAGAACACTCTTACAGAACACATTCCTACAGAACACACTCCTACAGAACACACTCCTACAGAACACATTCCTACACAACACACTCCTACACAATACACTCCTACAGGACACATTCCTATAGAACACATTCCTACACAACACACTCCTACACAACACACTCCTACAGAACCCACTCCTACAGAACACTCCTACAGAACACACTCCTACACAACACACTCCTACAGAACCCACTACAGAACACACTCCTACAGAACACACTCCTACAGAACAAACTCCAGAACACATTCCTACAGAACACACTCCTACAGAACACTCTTACAGAACACATTCCTACACAACACACTCCTACAGAACACACTCCTACAGAACACATTCCTATAGAACACATTCCTACACAACACACTCCTACACAATACACTCCTACAGGACACATTCCTATAGAACACATTCCTACACAACACACTTCTACAGAACACACTCCTACAGAACACACTCCTACACAACACACCCCTACACAACACACCCCTACACAACACACTCCTACACAACACACTCCTACAGAACACACTCATACACAACACACCCCTACAGAACACACTCCTACACAACACACTCCTACAGGACACATTCCTACAGGACACATTCCTACAGGACACATTCCTACACAACACACTCCTACACAACACACCCCTACACAACACACCCCTACAGAACACACTCCTACAGAACACACTCCTACACAACACACTCCTACAGGACACATTCCTACACAACACACTCCTACACAACACACTCCTACACAACACATTCCTACACAACACACTCATACAGAACACACTCATACACAACACACTCCTACAGAACACACTCCTACACAACACACTCCTACAGAACACACTCATACACAACACACCCCTACAGAACACACTCCTACAGGACACATTCCTGCAGAACACTCTACAGAACACACTCCGATAGAACATGTCTGATATATCATGAGTGCATGTTGTAGGCCTAAGTTACCTCTAAAAAGTAATCCAAAAAGAAGTTGATGACTGCAATTCCAAGGTATACACATCTGTAGGGGATTGAAGGAGCTGGCTTCATTTCAAAGAATTCTGCTACTTCATCGGTTGGGTAGATGTTCAGCCACACGGTCATGGCAATGCATACAAACAAGTTAGCCAAAAAAAAATCTGAAAAAGAAAAGTCGATATTCATCATTCTGACAATAAAAGAGAGAATGTGATAATATATGAAATTTAATGAAAATTTTACCATTAGTACATGCAGTGATAGTAAGTTGGCAAATTTGCCAACCTTAAACAATTTCAGAGTATGTGATTTGTTTGCTAAAAGTGGATTTGACTTTTCTAATGTTTATAAGGATTAAGAAATTCCAGAAATTGAGAAAAGGGCATGAAAGGGGAAGGAGGGGGGGGGATATGATGATTTTGCAGATTAAAGAATAAAGATCCTATGATGAATTCAAGTTAGCTTAAAGTCTTGATGGAGGTGAGGGATTTCTGAATGATATTACAAAAAGATGACTTTAAAATGTGTTTCCATTTAAGGCTAGCACTTTGTAAAAGATAGCTCTCATTTCAAACTGATTATAACTTTCTTACAGACTTACAGTTTGTGAATATGGTTTTTCGATAAGGCCTTCCTTTGGAAAACACAATTGCCAGTGTGATGTATTGATACATCGAGATGACGTAAACTGCCATGTTCTCGTAACTTGTGTAGTCATCGTCCTCATTAATCTTATAGGGAACAAACCTGTCAATCAAACAAGATTACTGAAGGTCATTCCAAACCGTATTATTCATTTTGGGACCAAGGAAGGGAAAACTAGCTATAGATTTATAGCTCTCTGGGAAAATATTGGGACAGACATTTTCCCAGAGATCTACAGCTACCCTAAAACTTGCTTTGAAATTAAACAGGAAACTATGTCCTACTGCACAAAGTTTGTAACATTTTCCTATTGAAGGTAAAAACATTGGAAATGTAAATATATATCATATCCACCAACTCAACAACAAATTTACACAAACAGAATCTGTAGTTTCAAATTACGGATAAAATCAGGGCCGAATTATGTTTGTGACCCTAGTTCTTTTTGCAAACATTGCAGAATTATATGAAAATAATTGCCTTGTAAATAAAAACAAATCTGCAGAACTTTTCCCCAGATTCTGAAGATGGAAGAAAAGTATTAATGATGCACAACTACACTGCTTAACACCTATGGAAGACTGGCTTAAAAATCATATAAAGAATATTCCTCCATTTTAAGTTTAGTTAATATACTAAGGTATGTATAGTGACAGTAAAACACTCATAGTGTACCTCCTGCTCCAGCGTAAAACAGTTCTTTATAACCAAACCTTGTTGTATACAATATTATTTTTGTTATTCTTCTCTCATAAAGGAATAACTATCACTTCGTAATAAGCATAAATTCATTATAAACGTGTTTGTTATAAGTGTGTTTTACTATATGTGTAATGGAGGTTGAGTAATACCATGGCTGGTCCTGGACATTGAAATAACAGAAGACCTGAGCTGCAGTCTGTATTCCCATATGGAGTAGAATGGATAAGACGGGAGCGACACTGAAGAGACTAACCAGGGGCGGGTCCTTGGACAAACTGTCGTACGCGTTAGTGTATCCAACTGTAATCAAACAAAACTTCATTACAAGGGTGCAGCCTGGAATAGCATGATGAAGCATGTAAAACACAACATAGACAATGTGCAAGTCAAAAATCAAAATACTTCATTATACACAAATCATGATTCTTTCTATCTTACAAGTACAGTAAAACACACTTACAGTGAACAAGATTATAATGAATTCATGCTTGCAGCGAAGTTATTTTCATTCCTTGTGGTTTTACAACATATTTTGAACTTAAAAGTGATAATGAATTATGTTTATATTCAATCAAAGTTGACTTCATTATAAGTGGGTTTTACTGTATCATATTTTGCTGTTGGGGAAGAGGCCAATTTATCTGCAGTTCAGATGAGATTTTTTCACTGCTGTGCTTACCGCAATTCACCTTTGAATTAGAACGCTTTATCCAATATAGTATTGCGTTGTGTGACGACACAATTGAATGAGATGATTGAACAGTTTGAATGACATGTTTGGTGTAATACAATAAGAGTTTTCATTGGCCGATTACAGTCTGCCCACTTTCTCAAGCGGATTCAGCTGATCAGATAAGATGGACGGACTAGAAAATTACTAGGCCTAGCATGCTTACATGGTATAGTTTAATTGTGTGTGACTTACATGTGAGTGTACTCGGGTGTAGTTTAATTGTGTGTGACTTACATGTGAGTGTACTCGGGTGTAGTTTAATTGTGTGTGACTTACATGTGAGTGTACTCGGGTATAGTTTAATTGTGTGTGACTTACATGTGAGTGTACTCGGGTGCAGTTTAATTGTGTGTGACTTACACGTGAGTGTACTCGGGTATAGTTTAATTGTGTGTGACTTACATGTGAGTGTACTTGAGTGTAGTTTAATTGTGTGTGACTTACATGTGAGTGTACTTGGGTATAGTTTAATTGTGTGTGACTTACATGTCAGTGTATTCGGGTGTAGTTTAATTGTGTGTGACTTACATGTGAGTGTACTCGGGTGTAGTTTAATTGTGTGTGACTTACACGTGAGTGTACTCGGGTGTAGTTTAATTGTGTGTGACTTACACGTGAGTGTACTCGGGTGTAGTTTAATTGTGTGTGACTTACATGTGAGTGTACTCAGATATAGTTTAATTGTGTGTGACTTACATGTGAGTGTACTTGGGTGTAGTTTAATTGTGTGTGACTTACACGTGAGTGTACTCGGGTATAGTTTAATTGTGTGTGACTTACATGTGAGTGTACTTGGGTATAGTTTAATTGTGTGTGACTTACATGTCAGTGTATTCGGGTGTAGTTTAATTGTGTGTGACTTACATGTCAGTGTACTCGGGTGTAGTTTAATTGTGTGTGACTTACACGTGAGTGTACTCGGGTGTAGTTTAATTGTGTGTGACTTACACGTGAGTGTACTCGGGTGTAGTTTAATTGTGTGTGACTTACATGTGACACTGAGCGATGTCAACAGGAACAAATCTATGTATAGGAACTCGAAGTCTGTCAGGTTGGCAAATATCTGTCAAAATCACAAACAATTATAATATCGCTACTGCTAGACATCATACGGAAAATAAAATAAAACGTTTCAAAGATGTTTTCTCTAAGACATATTCCTCTTTTTCAATATTCATGATTAAAAAAAAAATTGGCAAGAGATGAATAAGTTTTAACTAAAATTCATTGTATATTCTTTCAAAACTTATCAAATATTCAAGTATAACTTAAAGAATCACAAACTATATAGATTAATTTCAACCAACAAAACAAGCAAAACATTGTAAACTGACCCAATAGAGAATTAAGACGGTGACAAATTGAGTCAAACTGTAGCAGGCCATGTACTTAAAAATTCCGAACGAAGTCACCAGAGCTCCTCGGCCTTGTCTACAAGAGAGACCCATCATTCAGTGCGGTATACTATTTGTACACTAGAGAAAATCTCACAGTGGATATATCCATAGTTCAATCAATAGTTGACAACTAACAGATGGATGCAGAATTTACCTGATAAGTGTTGGGACACATTCAATGTTGGGTTGTTTTGACGTAAATGGAGATGCCACAGAAGCCTCTGCCTCGGACAGTGAAATTCCAGCGTGTGCCGTCTTGAGGGCCCCACAGTCATTAGCCCCATCCCCACACATCCCGACAAAGTACCTAGGACAGAGAGGTGACAGGTGACAATTAAACTGTGACACAGACCAGAGTCTCTTTGTAATCGTTATTTCCCATTCATGAAATAAATTAATGGGAACATACACGTGTAACACACTTCAATGACTGATTTTCTTGTTCTGAATATCTCCGATTTTCACATAAACAAAATTGTAACAGATGATTTACCCTAACTCCTGCAGAACTTCTATTAATTGTGATTTCTGGTCAGGTGACATTCTAGCGAACACCGTCCCTCGTACACAGATCTAGAAAGGAAATTTCTGCAGCGTATTTGATACAATGGTGTTTCATCATAACCTACATTATCAACAAGATGTATTTGTGAGACATATTATGCTCCTGGGTGTGTCTGTGTTCATGCATGCAATTTGCTTCAATGACCTTGACCTTCACAAGTCCATCACTTTGATTTTTCATCATAAATTAACATGCTATATATACCACAAAGCAGGTGTTTCTGAGTTTATATGTTTGAAACTTTTAAGAATTCAGTCTATCTATGACATACCTTCTGCAGTATCAGGGGGAAATGTTTTCTGATGATGGCCCATGTCTTTCCATCCATAGCAAAGTGGTAGTAGGAATCTGTATGGAAATCAAAGGGCATGCTAATTTTCGTCTCTTTCTGTAATGGAAACAAGATGTGTTTGTGAAACACTGATGCCACTGGATTACAACAAAGTGGAACTGTAAGACATTGTATCCCTCTTTTTGAAAATTTCCAAAACTAGGTCAATGGTCAATATTACGCTCACAAGGTCAACAAATCTGGTATCGTTGAAAAGGTTTTCTCACAAAAAAATGCACATGCTTAATATAAAAACAGTACCTCTT
Source organism: Ostrea edulis (assembly GCF_947568905.1). NCBI lineage: Eukaryota > Metazoa > Mollusca > Bivalvia > Ostreida > Ostreidae > Ostrea > Ostrea edulis. The sequence goes on from NC_079164.1 coordinate 36,171,898, forward strand.
ACAATTTGGAAGATATGGCTTATATTCAAATTTCTATAAGCAGGTTAAATGTAAAGGTCACCAGGTCAAGGATTTTGTCAATGGAAAGGAATGCACATACAAAAATTGAAAGGTCTACCTCTTATGGTGTAAAAGATATAACCAAGGTTAAAGTTGTTTGAAAATTTCCAAAAACTAGGTCAAAGGTCAAGGTCACAATGTCAACACCTAGTATCATTGGAAAGTCATCTCACAAAGAATTCAGATGCTAAACATAAAAGCAGTACCTCTTACGATTGAAAGATATGGCTTATACTTGAATTTTTTAAAAGTAGGTCAAAAGTCAATGTTAAGTTACCAAGTCAAAAAGTTTGGTGTCAGTGGAAAGGTTCTTGACACAAGAAATACACATACGAAATATGAAAGCTCTACCTCTTATAGTGTAAAAGATATGACCAAGGTCAGAGTTTTTTACCACACAGACAGACAGGCCAAAAACTAAATGCCCCTGAATCTTTTATTACAGGGGCATAAAAAAAACACATGATACATACACATATCAACTTAATAAAGATATGGTTTGTGTACATTTTAACCTACTAACAAAATGTTACATAACTCACAGTAGATTTGTCATGGCCATGGTCGTCCGGATCTTCCGTATACATGTACTCCAGCCACGGGTCCTTCTTACCAGGAGTTCCGGGAAAGGCCTGGACTAGGATGATCCTCTGATTTTCGCCGACCATCCCACATTCCCGAGCCACACTCAGAGCTGTTAACATGTTGTCTCCTGAAACAGAAACAACTTTCACAATTCCCTCCTCTCCAATCAACAATGATAATTTCCTTCTTTAAACAAGAGGCCCAAGGGCCACATCGCTCACCTGAGTCACCTTGGCTCATATTTAAAAATTTTCCCTATATATTTGTGTGCAAAACTTTGATCCCCCCTTGTGACCCCATCCTACCCCTGGGGGGGCCATGATTTTAACAAACTGAAATTTGTAATATGTCGGAAAGCTTTCATGTAAATCTCAGCTTTTCTGGCTCCGTGGTTCTTGAGAAGAAGATTTTTAAAGATTTATCCTTTATATTATGTAAAACTTTGATCCCCTATTGTGGCCCCATCCAACCCCCGGGGGGGCATGATTTGAACAAACTTGAATCTGCATTATGTCAGGAAGCTTTCATGTAAATTTCAGCTTTTCTGGCTCAGTGGTTCTTGAGAAGAAGATTTTTAAATGACCCCACCATATTTTTGCATTTTTGTAATTATCTCCCCTTTGAAAGGGACATGGCCCTTCATTTGAACAAACTTGAAAGCCCTTTACCCAAGGATGCTTTGTGGCAAGTTTGGTTGAAATTGGCCCAGCGGTTCTTGAGAGGAAGTTGAAAATGTGATAAGTTTATGACGACGACAGACAACGGACAAATTTTGATCAGAAAAGCTCACTTGAACCTTTGGCTCAGGTGAGCTAAAAACATTTCCTGACCAATCTGAGCATGGTAAAACATGCTTACAGTAAAGTGATTCTCATTCCCTGTAGTTTTAAATCATATCATAAACTTACTGAATATAACATTAAAATTGTTTGTCCCCAGCACTTCACTATAAGTGTGTTTTACTGTAATTGTTTGTCCCCAGCACTTCACTATAAGTGTGTTTTACTGTAATTGTTCGTCCCCAGCACTTCATTATAAGTGTGTTTTACTGTAATTGTTTGTCCCCAGCACTTCACTATAAGTGTGTTTTACTGTAATTGTTTGTCCCCAGCACTTCACTATAAGTATGTTTTACTGTAATTGTTTGTCCCCAGCACTTCACTATAAGCGTTTTTTGCTGTAATTGTTTGTCCCCCAGCACTTTACTATAAGCGTGTTTTACTGTAATTGTTTGTCCCCCAGCACTTTACTATAAGCGTGTTTTACTGTAATTGTTTGTCCCCCAGCTCTTCACTATAAGTGTGTTTTACTGTAATTGTTTGTCCCCAGCACTTCACTATAAGCATGTTTTACTGTAATTGTTTGTCCCCAGCACTTCACTATAAGCGTGTTTTGCTGTAATTGTTTGTCCCCCAGCACTTTACTATAAGCGTGTTTTACTGTAATTGTTTGTCCCCAGCACTTCACTATAAGCGTGATTTGCTGTAATTGTTTGTCCCCCAGCACTTTACTATAAGCGTGTTTTACTGTAATTGTTTGTCCCCAGCACTTCACTATAAGTGTGTTTTACTGTAATTGTTTGTCCCCAGTACTTCACTATAAGTGTGTTTTACTGTATATGACACTAAAATCAAACATTCCTATTAATGTTTCAAAGAGCACAAAAATCCAGTATCAGTTGTAAGTCAGTTAATGTAGAAGTCACATCAGTTATAAGTCAGTTAATGTAGAAGTCACATCAGTTATAAGTCAGTTAAAGTAGAAGTCACATCAGTTATAAGTCAGTTAATGTAGAAGTCACATCAGTTGTAAGTCAGTTAATGTAGAAGTCACATCAGTTGTAAGTCAGTTAATGTAGAAGTCACATCAGTTGTAAGTCAGTTAATGTAGAAGTCACATCAGCTGTAAGTCAGTTAATGTAGAAGTCACATCAGTTGTAAGTCAGTTAATGTAGAAGTCACATCAGTTATAAGTCAGTTAATGTAGAAGTCACATCAGTTGTAAGTCAGTTAATGTCCTCTTTTATTACAATGTGAATGCTTTTAGGTAAAATTATACCCCATGTTCAGCAGCCTGACAGTATATAAAACAAGAAATGCTAACATAGCACACCTGTTACCATGACAGTCCTGATGTTGGCGTCCAGAAGCTTGTGAATGATGGGAGTAGTTTCTGGTTTCAGCCTGTTCTCCATCACCAAGAATCCAAGGAAAGTCAGGTTCCTCTCTACTTGCTCTCTGAGTAGCCAATAAAAAAAAATGTCTTTAATACTAACATTTGATGACGTTAGTGCTGGAACAGTGAACTTTACTCACAACATGTTAGTAAAGATTGTGAATAAATGTGATTGTGACCACCATTAAAGACCTCTTATCTTGTAAAGATATTCATTCTCATTCTGATGCAACTTGCAGTATTTCACTTGATATTGACCACTAAACAGTTGCATGATGGTATAGTCATAAAATATGTTCCAAAATATTTACATTAGACATTTTGTTCATAGCTCAATCTTTTATAACCTTATGATTTAAATCTTTTCATCTCGTTCATGCAACTGCCTAAAACCGCAGTGCAGATGCAGTTTATACAGCAGTCTCATTAGTATGAGAAAAAAATCACCTGTGTGGAACAAATTAGTTATCTTTGAAATTACATTTTTTATTTTCCAACAAGATACTTAAACTTCTATGAAAAAATATAGCTTAAAGGTCTGATAATGCCCCTGGATTGGTCTGATAACACCCCCTGGATTGATGTGGTAACACCTCCTGGATTGATGTGAAAATGCCCCCTGGATTGATGTGATAACACCCCCTGGATTGATGTGATAATGCCCCCTGGATTGATGTGATAACACCCCCTGGATTGATGTGATAATGCCCCCTGGATTGATGTGATAACACCCCCTGGATTGATGTGATAACAACCCCTGGATTGATGTGATAACACCCCCTGGATTGATGTGATAATGCCCCCTGGATTGATGTGATAACCCCTGGATTGATGTGATAACACCCCCTGGATTGATGTGATAACACCCCCTGGATTGATGTGATAATGCCCCCTGGATTGGTGTGATAATAACCCCTGGATTGATGTGATAATGCCCCCTGGATTGGTGTGATAACACCCCCTGGATTGGTCTGATAACACCCCCTGGATTGATGTGATAATAACCCCTGGATTGGTCTGATAACACCCCCTGGATTGATGTGATAATGCCCCCTGGATTGGTGTGATAATACCCCCTGGATTGATGTGATAACACCCCCTGGATTGATGTGATAATGCCCCTGGATTGATGTGATAATGCCCCCTGGATTGGTGTGATAACACCCCCTGGATTGATGTGATAACGCCCCCTGGATTGATGTGATAACACCCCCTGGATTGGTCAGATAATGCCCCCTGGATTGATGTGATAATGCCCCCTGGATTGATGTGATAATAACCCCTGGATTGATGTGATAATGCCCCCTGGATTGGTGTGATAACACCCCCTGGATTGATGTGATAATGCCCCCTGGATTGATGTGATAACACCCCCTGGATTGGTCAGATAATGCCCCCTGGATTGATGTGATAATGCCCCCTGGATTGGTGTGATAATAACCCCTGGATTGGTCTGATAATGCCCCCTGGATTGGTCTGATAATGGCCCTTGAATTGATTCAGCAATACTTGCCTTTGGATCCTCTGTATTTTTGTGTACTTTAGTTTTGTTGGAAAAGATCTATAAGCAAGGGCAATAACTCTGTACCCATGTTTGGTGTAATTTATAAGAACCTCATGGAAATTGCTTGGGACTGAAATAAAAGTTGCAGAAAGAGTACGTATTACAATACAGATCAATTAAAGAGAAGAGAACTTCACGCAGAATTTATAGAAAAGGTCTTTACCGGTCTCTGGTTTAGAAAGAGAGGCAATCATCTCTGGAGCTCCTTTAGTGAAGAGTTCAAAGTTGGGAGCTCCGAGTTTTCTTGTGATGACAGACATCCGTTGTAGGCTGGAGGTAAACGTGAATTGTCTCATGATGGCTATTTCATCATGCATTGGCTGGGAAATAAAAACATCAAAACAAATGTGAACAGTCTCATGATGGCTATCTCATCATGCATTGGCTAGGAAATAAAAACATCAAAACATATACTTATATGTATGGAGCGCCAAATTAACATAAACTCAAATAATTGAAGATATCTTCAATTATTTGAAGATATCATCAATTCATTTGATGCGTGCAACAATTTAATTAAAGATCTCTTCAAATAATTAATGATATCTTCAATTCTGAATTATTGCGCGCATTAATTGAATTGATGATAACATTAATTCTTCAGCTGAATTGTTGCGCGCTTTAATTGAATTAATGATCTCTTCCAAATGAATTAATGATATCAACAATTGAATTGATGCGTGCTACAATTCAATTGAAGAGAGCAATAATTGATATAATGCGCGCATTAAATCAATTGATGAGAGCAATAATTGAATTGATGTGCGCATTAATTCATTTGATGAGAGCAATAATTGATTTAATGCGCGCATTAATTCAATCATTGCTCTCTTCAATTGAATTAATGATATCTTTAATTCATTTGAAGAGAGCAATAATTCTTTTAGAGAGAGCAACTATATAATTAAAGATATCTTCAATTCAACATATCCAGAATTGAATTAATGATCTCTTTAATTGAATTGTTGCTTTCTTTAAAAGAATTGATGCGCGCATTAATTCCTTATACAAAAGCATTGTAAATGATTTAAAGATATCTTCAATTGAATTAAAGAGATCATCAAATTATTTATACCGAGCTCTAAATTAATTATTGCGAGCAATAATTCTACTAAATTGATGCTCTCATCAAATGAATTGAAGAGAGCAATAATTAAATTAATGCACGCATCAAATCTATCATTGCTCTCATTAATTCAATTAATGCACGCATCAATTGAATTGAAGAGAGCAATAATTGAATTAATGCACACATTAAATCAATTATTGCTCTCATTAATTCAATTGATGAGAGCAATAATTGAATTGAAGTGCACATTAATTCAATTGATGAGAGCAATAATTGATTTAATGCGCGCATTAATTCAATTAAAGAGGGCAATAATTGAGATATCTTCAATTATTTGAGTTTATGTTAAATTGGCGCTCCATATATATGCACTAAGATATAGGTGATGTACAGCTGTATTGGTAGAATGTCACACAAAATTTATCCCTTTCTCTGAAAAATTAAATTTGCATATTGTGACCTTTCATGACTGCATCATATTAATTTTCCAATTTTAAGTCACAGTATGAAAATTTAAATGACCTGGTACTGAAAAAACCAATTCAACCACTCAAAACAGACTTTAGATTATTGAGGGAATATGCTCTCTTGAATTTGATAATTGAGCTAGAAGACTATTATCAGGTCATCAGCCTCTCTATCAGATCTTCAGCCTCTCTATCAAATCTTCAGCCTCTCTATCAGATCATCAGCCACTCTATCAGTTCTGACCTTGAACTCTTCATCGAACAGCTCCTTGTTGCTGGATCTGGATCCTTTTGGTCTGACTATGGTAGGGACAATCATGTCATATCTACTGGTCTCTTCCTCTCCAGGTTCCTCCAATTCCTGTAACAACCGTTCAAATACAGATACAGTCAAACAACCTACAGGGACATTCAAACTAGTTTTATTATCGTTAAATCTTAATTCAATACATCCTCATCTTCATTAGCCAGGAATTGGAGAGAAGAGGGGTGGAACATAAACCCTTGCTTAGTGAAAATCCCAAAGTTGACACACCGTGTTCTAGTTTGGATAAAATGCTCTATCTGCAATGTCTCGATCCACCCAGAAAACTGTGACCAGATGAGCTAGTTAGCCATCAGATCACTCTCATCCTCTTCATGACCATGAAAACCAGAATAAGCACCATCCCTAATTGTGAGCCTTGTGGCTCCAGAAGGATTTCATTCACAAATCAATCAAGCTTGTAATTTTATTCAATTTACTTGTCTTCATATACAGAATTTTTTAAAACTCTTTTAATTATAAGCAAATATCTTCAAGAGATACACATGTATATACATGTACAATGTGTATATATACATGACATATCTTTTTGTGGTGACTCTGTTGTTTACATACCCAATTTGTGGCATCAAACATAATAAGATCTAGTGGGTCGCCACTGAGCACTCCATCAATGATGGTCAGAGAGTGACAGGCGGTCATGACATGCAGTAGGTGGGCCTGGTCATGTGGGAGGGCCTTGATGTCGTGAAGCTCCTCAGTAAACCTGTATAACATCAAGGGGAATTCATAAATAATGTGCTACAACAATTCCAATAGCATCTCTATTAGGCTGATAATGGAAATTTTTAAATAGAATTTTGGTAAAACTTTACTTTAAATATCTATTACTTAAATTTTGGAAAATCAGTGGCAGTACTTGAAGTTGAGAAATATAGTCCATATTCAAACTGCACATCATGATTTTTATTTTGATTAAAACTTTATCCTAATACCGATGCATGCTGACATCTGAGATTCAAGTTTCAGCATACATCTGCTGAATTATCCTTCATTATCTTAACAATAAGTATGGTAAAAAATCAGCATTAATTCTAAAACCTAAGAACATGTTTACTACTTGAAAATTTTACTTAGCAAATTAAGAATTGAGTCCAAAATGTGGAGGTAAATACTCTTAGTATGGAAAAATAATCTGGAGTTCTGAATACTCTCCAAAACTTAGAATAAAGCAGAGATGACTCAGCAATATGGGGAAGATGAGGGAGGCATCATTTCTTTTCACATTGCAAATATATTGGGGATAGGGAGTGTGTGTTAAGGTACGTTCAAAGAGCTGTTGATATGCAAATCAATTAGTGACGGAACTTTATGTCAATAATGCTAGTCAGTAATTTTTAATTCTCTGGTTTATTTTCTGACAATTTTCCTTGCCTAAACTTAGTGGTTTATTCCAAATACACTGTATATTTAAAAGGGTAAAAATGAAAATGTAAACCCTACAAGCCATCTTGTACTCCAACAATACTCTGCATGTTGAGGCCATCCTCTGTCAAAGTGCCCGTCTGTAATAAAACACGATACTGACATGATTCTTAAAAGATAACCACAGACTGAATTTGTATTAGGATGGTTCAGAAAAACGTGTTTATTATGAACTCACACTTATCATGAAGTATTATTTATTTCCCTACAAGGGGAAAGTAGCAAATATTTTATTGGATATAACAAAGTTTAGTTATAAAGAACTATGTCTAATAAATAGGTTGATATACTGAAGTTGCCACATATTATGTTGGTTGTCAAGTAAAATTAAGAAACTTCTAGTTACGTATTATCTTACCTTATCAAAGCAAACAGCATTGATGGTTCCACTGACATTAATACTTCGAGGACTGATGCAGTAAATCTGACTTTTCTTCAGACGTCTCTGAGCAAATACAATCCCAATGGTCAGAGCAGCTGGCAGAGCGGGCGGCACGGCTATCGTGATCAAGTCCATGGAACGAAGGAAAATATCTGCAAATGCCTCAGACTCTTGCACCTGAAATATTGTCAAGACTTTTTGTATTCCAACTTAAGGTTCACTGTCCCTCTGAAAAGGATGATAACTCTTCATATGGATCCATGGCAGTAATTCCTTCCTATGCATGTGACAAAAGAGAGTTGGGCAAACACGGACCCCTGGACACACTAGAGGTGGGATCGGGTGCCTAGGAGGAGTAAGCATCCCCTGTGACATTGCACATTAAGTTAAGCACTGTTGAATGAGGCACGATACACATTTGTGACATTGCACATTAAGTCAAGCAGTGTTGAATGAGGCACGATACACATTTGTGACATTGCACATTAAGTCAAGCAGTGTTGAATGAGGCACGATACACATTTGTGACATTGCACATTAAGTCAAGCACTGTTGAATGAGGCACGATACACATTTGTGACATTGCACATTAAGTTAAGCACTGTTGAACGAGGCACGATACACATTTGTGACATTGCACATTAAGTCAAACACTGTCGAACGAGGCACAATACATATTTGTGACATTGCACATTAAGTCAAGCACTGTCGAACGATGCCTGATACTCTTTTTCCCGATTAGAGTGACCTACCCCTGAATTCAAAATTATTCTGTGCTCTTTATCTACTAACGATGACTAAATGTATGCATTGATGGTCAAGAAGTATGGGTGTTGTTTGATTAATTGTGCTAATGTGTGTTTCATATATGCCATTGATCTTTTCAAAATTCATATTTTTCTGTAAATGAACAATGGCGCCATACTTTTATTTAAGTGGTTCTTTATGGTATGAATGGAACGTCAGCCATTTTGTTTTGTAATAGACCTCCTTAATTCAGTGTATATTAATGGACAGAATCACAATAACATTAAAGAGTTCCATGACAGGGACCAATATCACATTGTGGTCACAGATTATAAAAAATAACATGCAAATAGACTATATTCACATTTTCTTAATTCTAATGTATAAAAGTAATATATTAACTGATCAGATTAAAATCTTCTATTCCACTCGTCATTTAGATCTATATGGAGGTGCGGCCCCATGTTTGACTACATACCATCAATACTACTGTGTAAATGAATCCGACCCCTGCAATGGCTGCCAGTATGCCGACAAATATGTATGTGTCCCTATTGAATTTAAAGTCCACAGGTTTTGGGAACATGATGGAACGCACCAGTTCTCCTTTTGCTGTTGAAAATCCTTTAATAAAAAAAAAAGAAAGAAATACATCTGTCATGATATCACTAAATCTTAAATGAAAGCTAACAGTTCCAGATAATTACTTTATATCAATACAATAAAACACTCTCACAGCATACAGTTATAAATAGGTGTTATAGACGGCTAGTCCACCATCCTGTACCACAGCATACTGTTAACTCACTGGATATAACAAATTACTTATAACATATATCAAAACTATTTGTCCTTCCCACTTTGCTATAAACATGTCTTACTGTAATTGAATTATGTTGATCAGAAAGACAAGCTTGTCGAGCTTTACCTGTCCGCAGAACCACAGCCTTAACATGCTGGGAGCCATAAAACCTGGTCTGTAAGATGTGTGTGCCACAAAACAGAACGTGTTTCGCGTGATCCTTCAGGTTGAACAAGATATCCTCCTGTGACTTGGACATTTTAGGGTTGGGTAATGGAGTTTTAGTCACTGGTACACTTTCTCCTGTAATCAAAATTCGAATTTTACAAGTACGCGGTCTACTCTTCTCACATTAAAGTCCCTTATATTGAACTATCTGTTATACTAAAGTTGCTTATATTAAATTGAACTATCTGTAATATTGAAGTCGCTTATATTGAACTATCTGTTATATTGAAGTTCATGCTTATATTGAACTATCTATTATATTGAAGTCACTTATATTGAACTATCTGTTATAATGAAGTCGCTTGTATTGAACTATCTGTTATATTGAAGTAATTTATATTGAACTATCTGTTATATTGAAGTCACTTATATTGAACTATCTGTTATATTGAAGTCATTTATTTTGAACTATCTGTTATAATGAAGTCACTTGTATTGAACTATCTGTAATATTGAAGTCGCTTGTATTGAAATTATCTGTTATAATGAAGTCATGCACTTATATTGAACTATCTGTTATATTGAAGTCACTTATATTGAAGTCACTTATATTGAACTATCTGTTATATTGAAGTCACTTATATTGAACTATCTGTTATATTGAAGTCACTTATATTAGCAACAACCACGCTCGCTAGGTGGCGCGTCATGTTCTATTTTTATTTCTACAGGAAAAGTGGGACGAGGTTACACCCTATTTTTTACGGGCTAGTATGGATAAACCTAGAGCCTACGAATGATGCGAAGTTGATCGTTCGGATCTAAAATAGCTATATTTAGCGTATCTCACGTGATTAGGCAGATTCCAGAAAATCCCTTTGAGATTGAAGCGATTAAGTAGAGCGAGTATATGTAAACATTTACTTAACGGTGAAATACGCAACAAAGAGTGACATATTAATACATTTTATGCATGAATAAATTATACTGAGGTCAAACATGGACGATAATTGCCCGTGTTCATATAGTATTTGATTAATTTAGATATCCAAGGAAAGATAACTCCCATTATTAACGTACTCACAACAAACCGGTGGTATACAATAATACAATGTTTCTGAATGATGAGTGAATCTTTATTTTCATCAGAATCTTTTCCATCACACTCGCAGACCAGGTCCCCATACCCCTACCAGTGTCAAACTGTGACTGATAGCAGTGCGGTATTTAATTTGATATAGTCTAGAGGAAATTCGAAATATGGTAGTGACATTTCTTCCTCACTGAATTAGCTGGATTTTTAACGTTTAAAGAAAAGTGGGGTATGGACTGGGGGGTTAAAAATGCTATTTGCCAAATTTTCAACAATATTAATTACAAGGCAAGGCAAAAGGGGTCATTAGCTACAGATGATGCAATTTTCACTTGCAAGTTGCACTGCCACTAGTTACACTTAATTAGTGACTTACTTACAGAGAAATAAAGTAACTTACAAATATTTTATTTATTTATTTATCTATCATTTCATTTCATTTTTTTTAATATCATGGTTTGTAGAAGAATCATCGCAATAAAGGGACATTAATTATTAGTGTTACAAAAAAATCTGATCATGCAGTTTTTAAATTTCTGAATTTTGAAAAAATAAATAAATAATAGATTCTGATACCACTCAGCCCCCCCACCCCCCGACTGGCCAGAGAGTTCTGCTTCTGTCAGTTCTGATGCAACTAGCTCAGCCCCCAGACTGGCCAGAGAGTCCACTGTTTCGGTAAATTCTGATAATGATGCAACTCAGCCCCCCCCCCCCCCCCCCCCCCCCCCCCCCCCGGACAGCTCTACCAGAAGTTCTCGGAAAAGACTTGCTGATGTTTAATAAATCAGTTTTCCTATTAATTTTACTTTTGCTCCTGTTCATCAGTTCATTAGGCTATGGCCCAATCTGATTAAATTTAAGATCGTTGATCCGCTCCGTGTTCCACTTCCTTTCCTGTATCTGTGAAGTCCAGAGGTGAGATATATTCTTTCCAAAACAACTAAGAATGTTCATGGAACAATTTAGTATTAATTGTTTTCCATTTATGTTGTATGCCTTATTTCAAGAAATAACTTTCAGATCACTTTTTAATGTGAAATGGAACATTTTCAATTTTTGACAACCTGACGGTAGGGGTGTTTAAGACACTATACCTCATTTTCTGTAAGGAAGTGGAGTAAAAAGAATTCAGAATTGGATTCAGCATACCCAAAATTGGTAATTACACCTGCTTTTTATTGTTTTGGATAATGGTGTTTCAAGAAATAAAGTTGGGTCACTTTTTGATGCGAAATGAAACATTTTCTGTTTTTGGCAACCTGACGGTAGGGGTGTTTAAGACACTATACCTCATTTTCTATAAGAAATTGGAGTAAAAGGAATCCAGATTTGAAATCAGCATACTCAAAATTGGTAATTACACCTGATTTTTATTGTTTTGGGTAATTTTTAAAAAATGGGTGGTGGTTGCTACTTATATTGAACTATCTGTTATAATGAAGTCACTTATATTGAACTATCTGTTATATTGAAGTCACTTATATTGAAGTCACTTATATTGAAGTCACTTATATTGAACTATCTGTTATATTGAAGTCACTTATATTGAACTATCTGTTATAATGAAGTCACTTATATTGAACTATCTGTTATAATGAAGTCACTTATATTGAACTATCTGTAATATTGAAGTCACTTGTATTGAACTATCTGTAACACTGAAGTGAAAATAAATCCACAGTAACATTATTCATAATGTTCAGCATCAGTTATATTCAATTTTGGATATGATGAACAATTCAAGTTGATCCCCTGAATTTCAATATATCCTGAGTATGTATATGCAGATGAGTATATTGTATACATTCGACTGAAAAATCACAAATATAAAATCTAATGCAGTTTAATAGTGATCCATGAGGTATTAGAATTAGACCATCACCTGTGAGCATACTCTCATTAATGATACAGTTTCCTGTCAGAAGCACGGCGTCACACTGCATGAAACAGCCATTCCGTGGGATAGAAATAATGTCGCCAGGCACCAGATCATCCGAATTCACGTCTACATAAGCTGAAAACAGCATCAATTTTTCTAATGAGCTGTACTCTTTAATTACCTTATACATTTAGGTATCTAATAGATTCAATATCAGAAAGTTCTCTTGGGGAGAAGAAAATTCTATGATTTAAATAAAAATAATCTTACTATCTCCACTTAGTCTGGACACGATTGTCGATGATTCTATGGTGTCTCTTAATGCTCTTTGCATCTACAACAAAGCAGATTTTAACAGTTTGTCCAAATGAACAGTCATGTTTTGACACAAATTTTCAACAAGTGCCTGCAAACAAAACCCAGCCATTTAGCTGTTGTGTCTAAAGTTGTTTGATCTAGTATACAGAAGTGACTAGAACTTTTTCTTTTGCTTTTATCTATTCTTAATATTCTCAAGTCAAAAATAAATTTCCATTTCACTCTGAAGTCAATGTTGACAGATCTATAAGATAATTGTTTGAGAATTTTAAGTTTTAACTCAGGTAAACTTTTACCATACTCAAACTCAAACTTTTTTGTTTTGAGTACAACTCAGGTGAAATAGTTAATACCAGGCATGGAGGTTATAAAACTTTGTAGTCAAACTCTAACATGTTTGTTTTGAGTACAACTCTGAGCAAGCTCCAAAGCATACTCAAAAAATCTTGAGAATGTACTCAATTTGAGAATGAGAATGATTTTATAAAAGTTTTATAACCCTGACTTTTGAATATGAGTAAAAAAAATTCCCTCTTTATAAGCTGTCTAAATTGGAATAAACTTATCTTATCTTCTCTAAATGATATAGAACACAGAGTTTGAGTTTGAGTATGAAGATGTGCTCAAAAAAGTTTTATAACCTCCAGGACAGGTGTTATTCTATTGCACTTATTTATTCAGTCATTAATTCAATAATCACAAATCACAAATAAATAAATGTGAAATCATTAACATTTAGGGGTTGGGTTGGATTTGTGAATTGCCAAGTGTTTACACTGTTGGGAGAATGTGATTGTGTGGATTTGGTTTACACTGTTGGGAGAATGTGATTGTGTGGATATGGTTTACATTGTTGAGGGAATGTAATTGTGTGGATACGGTTTATACTGTTGGGAGAATGTGATTGTGTGGATATGGTTTACACTGTTGGGAGAATGTAATTGTGTGGATATGGTTTACACTGTTGGGAGAATGTGATTGTGTGGATATGGTTTACACTTTTGGGAAAATGTGATTGTGTGGATATGGTTTACACTGTTGGGAGAATGTGATTGTGTGGATACGGTTTACACTGTTGGGAGAATGTAATTGTGTGGATATGGTTTACACTGTTGGGAGAATGTGATTGTGTGGATATGGTTTACACTGTTGGGGGACTTTGATTGTGTGGATATGGTTTACACTGTTGGGAGAATGTGATTGTGTGGATACGGTTTACACTGTTGGGGAAATTTGATTGTGTGGATATGGTTTACACTGTTGGGAGAATGTGATTGTGTGGATACGGTTTACACTGTTGGGGGAATTTGATTGTGTGGGTATGGTTTACACTGTTTGGAAAATGTAATTGTGTGGATATGGTTTACACTGTTGGGAGAATGTAATTGTGTGGATATGGTTTACACTGTTGGGAGAATGTGATTGTGTGGATATGGTTTATACTGTTGGGAGAATGTGATTGTGTGGATATGGTTTACACTGTTGGGAGAATGTAATTGTGTGGATATGGTTTACACTGTTGGGGGAATGTGATTGTGTGGATATGGTTTACACTGTTGGGAGAATGTGATTGTGTGGATACGGTTTACACTGTTGGGAGAATGTAATTGTGTGGATATGGTTTACACTGTTGGGGGAATGTGATTGTGTGGATATGGTTTACACTGTTGGGAGAATGTAATTGTGTGGATATGGTTTAAACTGTTGGGAGAATGTAATTGTGTGGATATGGTTTACACTGTTGGGAGAATGTGATTGTGTAGATATGGTTTACACTGTTGGGAGAATGTAATTGTGTGGATATGGTTTACACTGTTGGGAGAATGTGATTGTGTGGATATGGTTTACACTGTTGGGAGAATGTGATTGTGTGGATATGGTTTTAGTATAGTGAAACATTATATAACCTGTATATTTTTACAAGGCCTTGAAATCCATTGGGATATGAGTGTCCTCAAAATCAGAGAACCCCCCCCCCCCCCATATACAATGATGCCACAGAAAACAAACATAGGATTACCTTTCTGGTTTGGTATATAGTGGCTGTTATGGAGACCACTGAGATGACAACGATACAGCTGGCATAGTAGTAATACTCATCTGCAAACCAGATGCCACAACTGAACAACTGGAAGATGTAGAAAGGTGACAACACCTACAAGACAATACTATAAGCATGTAGCCTGGGGACTCCTCAAGAACATATTTCAAATCTCAAACTTTAAAAATATGTAGCAAACAGAAGAAAAGATTGCATTGAATAAATTGTTCCTGTTTCTTTGCCCATCTACAAACCTCTTTAAAAAGGAGTTTTATGATTGGTGTAACATGAATCTGAATGGAGTTAGTACCAAACATGGCCATTCTACAAGAAGAAAAAAAAGCAATGTCCCAAAAGTGAAAACGTTTCTGTGATAGACAGAATGTTGACAACACTACTTGTAGCTCACCGTTCCTGCTGCTGTTGATAGGTCAGTCCCTTGCATGCATGAAAATAGGAACATTTTGTTTGTTTTTCTAAACCTCTGTAAAGGGATCAAAGAGATATTAAAAGTGAGAGTGGTCAGAGCACAGTCATAATTAAGCATTGGCAACTAATTATGGTACATAGATTTCAGTTCAACATGTATACTCTTTCAAAAAATGTTTTTACCAAAAAATTGTGTGGAGAATATCTATGAGAACCCCTTTCCATTGAATACTAACATCTATCACAAAGCAAACCATCCACGTAGTTTATGTGCAAGATAACTCCATGTGATCACAAAAGTATAGTCAAGAATGAGAATTTTTTTTCAATACATGTACAGTGAATTAATGAAATATACAATTTGTTTCAATCTTAGACTAGAACTTGTTTAAACTGGTTTTGAAATACTTACTCTAATTTTTTAAATGTTTGAGAATCAGGATCCCAGATATATTTTACTCTTTTAGTGATGAAGTAGCGGACGAGATTCCGAGTCAGCTAAAAATGAATTGCAATTCTGTTTAGCGTTACATTGTTATCTGCATGGAAACCTACAATTATGTATAAAAAAATGAAACTGTTCAAGAATTGTCACATAAGTTAAACAAAGACCCAAGTGAGATAACTTAATAAAAATATATGGAGCAGCGTGCAATTACGGTAAAAATGAGAAGAAAAAATGACACATTGTAAATTTTAGTACCTTAGTGTGACAACATATTTTGTACCATTTAAAAAGAATAGAATGCACAAGAGTTGTCAGAAGACAACATAGCTCGCAGGGAAGCATGACTCTACTTGACCTATCTTCCTTGGTTCAAAAGATATTGCTAAAATTAACATTTTTGAAAAGTAGGTCAAAGACCAAGGTGAAGTTTACTAGGTCAAAAGTTGGTATCAAATGAAAGGCCTGTTCATGATGAATATTAATGTGAAATATCAACTCGATCATCTGCCCCACTGGATTCGATTGTAATAGCTAGGATATTGCCAAGGTTAATGTTTTTGAAAAGAAAGTCCAAGGACACTATGTCAAAAGTCTTCATACCAAATGAAAGGCCTCGTCATAAGGAATCTATATGTGAAATATCCAACCCCATCCCCCTTTGATTCAAAAGATATAGCCAAGGTTGAAGTTTTACCCTTAAATTGTAAACTGCATATAAAAGTTTATATACAAACAACAATGCAGTGCATGAATATATGGTACATATTAAATGTTATTATGAAGCTTAAGTCTTCTTATTTTCGAATTCTTCTTTTACAGTTACTCTCCTTGACAAGCACAATGTTTTGGCCTTAGCTTGCACTAACATGTATGCCCAACAATTTCTCACTTTACAATAATCTGATCACTTTTACTGCATTTACTAGACAACTGCACCATAGTCAAGGCCCTTTATTACCAAGTTTTTCAGTTTTGTAGGAGTGCTTAAGGCTATTCAGTCAGATCAAGGTTCAAATTTTATGTCAGGGTTGTTTCAACAGGTCATGCATGAGTTAGGTGTTAGACAATATAAGTCTACTGCTTATCATCCCGAGTCTCAGGGAGCACTTGAACACTTCCATCAAACCCCTAAAACTATGATGAAAACATTATTGTTATCAGTATGATAAAGACGGGGATGAAGGCGTTCACCTTGTTTTATTTGCTGCAAGAGAAGCAGTTCAGGATTCAGTCCCTCTGAATTAGTGTTTGGCCATACAGTTATAGAGGTCCTTTGAAATTGCTGAGGGGAAAATGGCTAACTGAAACTTAAGTGCTCTTAATCAAATTTCAAAAAGAAACTTCATAATGCTTGACATAAATTAGCACAAGAAAATCTCAAGAGTTCTCAAGCAAAAATGAAAGTTTGGTATGACAAAGATGCCAGGAAGAGAGTTTTCAAACCAGGTGATAAGGTTCTTGTACTTTTGCCTGTTTCTGGCATGATCATTTGCAGGCCAGGCAGTATGGTCCTTATGAAATTGAAAGCAAGTTTAGTGATGTGAACTATGTAGTTAAGACACCTGGCCGGCGTAAAGAAAAACAAGTTTGTCACATTAACATATTAAAAGTATTTTGATAGATGTGACCGAAATTCTGTAAAATCAGTTTCCACTTTAGCCAATGTTCAGACATTACAAAATTGTACTGAGAATGAAATTAGTGTAGAAACTTGTGAAAAAGACTTCAATCAGAATATCTGTTTTAAGAACTCCAAAATTCTTGCCAATTTGGATACCAAACTTGGACATTTAAATATATATATTCACCAGAGAGAACAATTATAAGTTCAACGTTTCATGGTTAACTTAATCCTTCAATCTTCTCGGATGTTCTACAAAAGACCAATGCCGCTTGTCATGATGTTATAGTTAATGATGCTTTGCCCATCAAGCAGCATCCCTATCGTTTAAATCCATTAAAAGTCCAGTACAATGAGTACATGTTGAACAACGACATTATTGAACCAAGTAAAAGTGACTGTAGCTCACCTTGCATTCTTGTATTGAAACCTGATGGTACCTACTGATTATGTACTGAATTCTGTCACGAAAACAGATCAACTCTTATCAGATTCCTAGAATTGATGACTGCATGTATTGACAAAATTGGAAATGCCAAATTTGTCAGTAAATTTGACCTGTTGAAGGGTTACTGGCAAGTGCCATTGACTGAAAGAGCCAAAGAAATCTCTGCAATGGTGACTCCCGATGGCCTCTTTTAATACAAAGTGATGCCGTTTGGTATGAAAAATGCTCCAGCGACCTTTCAGTGGATAATTCATTCCGTTCTACATGATCTTCAAGCATGTGAAGCCTACATTGATGATGGTATCATCTACAGTGACACATGGGAGGAACATCTCCGAATCATGCGTGCATTCTTCAACATTCTGGTAAGAGCAAATTTAACAGTGAACCTTGCAAAGAGTGACTTTTGTCACCCTACTGTAGAGTAATTAGGTCATAAATGTCAACAAAATTATCCAACCATTGAAAAAAAGTGTCTAATTGCTTTGTCGTTAGCTTTACAACATTTTGATGTTTATTTGAATGTTACTGTACCTCAAGGTTATGGGGACAAACAGTTTGGTAGTGATGGGACAATGATCGATTATCATCGAAAATTGATTGGTTTACCTATTCCAATCATTATCAATTATAAATTTTATAATCGAAAGTCGCTGTCAAAACCGGAAATAAAAAGGACCGAGCTGGTTTCATATTTTAATTCATTTCAAAATGGCGAACATTCCAGATAGTGCCAGTTTCGCTGTTAAATAAAACAAAGCATGTATCTTCTTTTTGTTCAGCACAGTTTTACATGTGCTGTTTATTTTTTTTAAATATATCTGTTCTAGTCCAAAGGTTAGTGCCAGTTTTACTGTAGTTTCTGTTTATAATTAAATAAAAAATAATGTATGAATGATTGAGTTTGTTCATTTCTGCAGTATTCATATAGAGAAAGTAACATACATGGTGGTGTAGAAGGTTTTAACAAATAATATTGAATGAAAAATATAGTTTTTAGATATCATAGAAAACGATTATTAATCGAAAATCGATCAGTTTTCTACTCCCGATTACAAAACGATTATGATTTTAAACCGATTGCCCATCACTACAGTTTAGTACTTAATGAAAAGTCTTGTCAAAAGGAATACACATGTGAAATATGAAAGTCAGCTACCACCAACCATTTAAAAGTTATGGGCACTGTTCAAAAGTAGGTTAAATCCATAGGTAAAAAGTGTTGGTATGAAAAGAAAGGTGTCAAAAGGAATACGCATGTGAAATATAAAAGCTCTATCATCATCCATTCAAAACTCATGGTCATGGTTAAAGTTTTTGAAGACTGACAGACAACAGGGGCCAATGGGCCACATCACTCACCTGAGTCACCTTGGCCCTGCAATTGTTAAATTGTTGTGATTTTTAAAAGATCTTTGTTATCAATCTTTATTCTCATGAAAAATTTTGACCCCATACTGTGGCCCCAACCTAGCCCCAAAGGATCACAACATCACTGAAAATGAATTCACATAATACAGAGATGCCTCAACACCAATATGGCTAACATGATCTTGCTGTTCTGGATAAGACCATTGAAGTCACAAGGTCATTGATAAGACCTTGCCATAAGAAATCTACATACAGAATATGAAAGCTCTATCTTAAATAGTTTAAGATGTATTAAATAGGTAATATTTTTATTAAAAGTAGGTCAAATTTCAGGTCAAGGTCATATGGTCAAGCTTCACAATAAAAAAGGGTCTTGTCATAATTAGCCTATATACAAAATATGAAAGCCCTACCCTATATAGTTCAGGAGATATTGAATAGGTCAGGTATTGTTTTAAACAGATTTATGCACATCAAGGTCTTGTTATAAAGAATCTGTATACAAAATATGAAAGCACCACCTAAATTAGTTCTGAATATATTTGATAGGTTATGTTTTTTAAGGTAGGTCAAACTCTAAGTTCAAGGTTACAGGGTCAAAGATCATGATATGAAATGAAAGGTCTTGTCATAAGAAATATATATATACAAGATATGAAAGATCTACCTTGAATACATCTTCACAAGTCAAGGGTTATTGATTCGTTACCTCACACTAACCCTTGACATCAGTCGCTATATAAAAGTTGGGCTCATTAGACCATTACGCAATCCACTATAAATAAAACATCCAATGAAATCAGTCTGCATCTTGTTATAGTGTACATGGTTACAAATGATGCGATCTCATACTGCTGTATTGATAAACAAGCGCAATTGTAATATTTACACCACTAATTACGTTTATTGATAGTAGATCAAGTTTGGAAACCTTTTTGTTTAAGATAATATTGCTCAAACGATTGAAATAGCCATAACTGTAGCTATCAATACACATGTTTTTATTTGAATCTCTCGCTTCGCTTTGTTAGAAATAGAACCGCATTCTCATTGGTTCCCACTCTTTTGTGGGAACCAATCAGAATGAGCCCAACTTTTTGATAGTCACTGATGTCAAGGGTTAGTGTGAGGTATTACAAATCAATAAACTTGATTTGTGAAGATGCCTTGAATAGTTCAGGAGATATTAAATAGGTAAGATTGTTATCAAAAGTAGGTCATACTTCCAGGTCAAGGTCACAAAATAATATCAAGTTCTAATTGCCATAAAAAACCTATATACGAAGCATGAAGGCTCTACCTTCAGGAGATATTGAATACGTTAGGAATTTTTTTTAAAAAGTAGGTCAAATTCCAAGGTCAAAAGATCAAACAAACACTATTGTGTGCAAGGTCTTACCATAAAGAATCTATATACAACATACAATTAAATCCTCACCTAAAATAGTTAAAAAAATATTCAATAGGTTATGTTCTTTTAAAAATAGGTCAAACTCTGAGTTCAAAGTCACAGGGTCAAAGATTATGATATGAAATGAAAGATCTTGCCAAAGAAGTATATATATATATATATATATATATATATATATATATATATATATTTAAATCCATCTTGATATATTTTTTTTTATATATAAAAGCACGAAAACCCAACAACACCCTACTTTCTTAAAGTGTCGGATCTAAGAAGATACAAGGCCAGTAAAGAAATTCATAAAAGCACTGAAAAGGCCACGACACTGTTGGTTATTTAAAACTGAAATTTTCGATGCAACCCACGTCTTTATCAAGAGACATATATTACATAAACAAATAACACACACCACGAAAAAACGACAAGTATCAATAATCTACATTGGTAACAAGAATGATACACGGAAAATTATGCATGCTTGCATTCACGATGTAAAAACATGCACATAGTTTATAAGTATGAAGCTTTGAATGGCCATAATAGGTATTTAGTGTGATAATGACCTTGACCTTTGGATTTCAAAAGCAACATGAATCTTGAATGTCATCAGGATTTGAAGTCTGATAAACATACACCAGCAATTACATGTATAAAAGTTAGAGGCAAGCTCAAATCTACAGTATATGGTGAAAAAGAGACCTTGACCTTTTGACCTCAAAATAAA
Organism: Ostrea edulis; assembly: GCF_947568905.1. Classification (NCBI taxonomy): domain Eukaryota; kingdom Metazoa; phylum Mollusca; class Bivalvia; order Ostreida; family Ostreidae; genus Ostrea; species Ostrea edulis. The sequence continues at coordinate 36,193,456 of NC_079164.1, forward strand.
TAGGTCCCTTCCTCTTTTGGATATGATCATGTTATGTAAGTTTCACAAAGATGCCCCTAGTAGTATGAAAGTTAGAGACAGACAAGCTCAAATCTATGGCATTTAGTGACAAAGTGACCTTGACCTTTGGACCTCAAAATAAATAGGAACTTAGATACATGTGCAAAATTAAAGAGGAATAACACATCATCATAATGGCTGACCTTCTTTCCATTCACAACAGTTTTCTCTATTGTGACATACATCCTTAATTATAAAATTTATCAATTTGTCTGTCTGTCTGTCTGCAGTCATCAACTGTATTTTAAAACGATTCTTTTAAAAGACAAAAACTTTAGTATTCATTTGTAAGATATTTTTTACAATGACATATTTATATAGTTATATGTTACTTTATATAAATCATGTCCTTCATCAACTACTGTAGAAGGATTTAATTTTGCTTAATTTCAGAAGAAGCATCACTCGCAAAATAAAAATACTTGCTTTTATTTTAATATTGCTGATATACATGTAAACACTCTTATCAGGAGACCACTCACGAATTCATGTTCTTTCAATTTGACGTCTACGAGTCATTTCGCGATTATTATATATCTAGTACTCACCTAAAATATGGAATCTACAGTATGTAAAACAGTGAACTGTAACAATTTGTCCAATGCATACAATGTTACAGTTACACATGTACAGTAAGTCATACTTACCAATATATGCCTTCTGAATTACATGTACTTTATTACTCAAATAAAATGATTAGGAAAGTATTACCTACTTCCACCAAACCATGCAAGTCTGTTGTTTGTATGCAAACAGTTACATAATTCTGTTTGTACATGTATCTGAAAAGCTGCAATTACGTTAAACATAACTGATACTCAAATGAAGATTTTTTTGGGAGAGTTGAGACTGCAGAATAAACCTTTAGATGGTGGATGATGCTAATTTCACACACACATATTTGTGGTGGATGATACTAATTTCACACACACATATTTGTGTGGATGATGCTAATTTCACACACACAGATTTGTGGTGGATGATGCTAATTTCACACACACAGATTTGTGGTGGATGATGCTAATTTCACACATTCAGATTTATGGTGGATGATGCTAATTTTACACACATAGATTTGAGGTGGATGATGCTAATTTAATTCACACACACAAATTTATGGTGAATGATGCTAATTTCACACACACATAGATTTGTGGTGGATGATGCTAATTTCACACAATAGATTTGTGGTGGATGATGCTAATTTCACACACACATATTTGTGGTGGATGATGCTAATTTTACACACACAGATTTGTGGTGGATGATGCTAATTTTACACACACAGATTTATGGTGTATGATGCTAATTTTACACACACAGATTTATGGTGGATGATGCTAATTTTACACACACAGATTTGTGGTGGAATGTGCTGATTTTGCACCAATTAGCAGTCTCCAGATGCTTGTTTTTCAGGGTTTTTTTTTTAAGAGGAAATTTTGGTGGTGATTTGCTGAACATCAGATAACACTATAGAAGTTGTTGTAATGTTTAGTAAACATTCATTCATATTTCCTAAATGCATTAACTAGCACATGCACACCTACTGCATACTGGAAAATTTTCACCCTAATGCATCGGAAAACAATATATTTTGACCCATTTCAGATTAATTAGGGGATTATTTTTCCTACTTTTAGAGTGAGTTATACAATCTTGTTTTATTAGCCCAGTTTTGAATTCGCCCACAAAAAAGTGGGCTAAAAATAACACAAGGGTGAAAATTTTACAGTACAAAGTACATATGTATTACATTTTTTTCTGGTTAATATTCAACCACAGTATAGCTAGGTATATTCAGACACCATGCTGAGCATTGAAAAATCTAACAAAGCTAAAGGCTGCAAGCAGTGAAAGCTAATCAGACAATAATTTAAAAGTGTTTATTACTTCTAAAACTCGATCAACCTCCGACACGCGTCCTTCTGATTCACAGGCTGTAGATGTCTAAGAAATAAGGAAAAGAATCTCACATCACACACAAACCAAGAGGGTAATTTGATTTTTAAAAGGAAATGGCCGGGCTAATTTCTGAAATGATGTGCACTGGTATCCTCATCATGTGTTGAAATACCAACATCCATTGCTTATGTGGATGAACAAAACCACAAAATCAACAAGAGTTGTCAGAGGACAACATAGTTCACAGGGAAGAATGACTCTGCTTACCTATCATTCAAAAGGTTAAGAGTTTTTGAAAAATAGGTCAAAGTCCATTTTTAGATTACTAGGTCAAAAGTTTTGATACCATATATCAAAGGCCTGTTCATTAAGCATCTAAATATTAAACATCAAATCCCTATCATCTTGGTTCAAAAGATATAGCCAAGGTTAAAGTTTTTTCCTTAAGAGTGTGATGCCAATGCTGACACTAGCTATAGGGTCATGACAATAGCTCTCCAGTCCGAGCGAGTTAGAAATGATGTTTGGGATGTTTCTGTTTTTAAATGAGAACAAAATTTAGCCTTCCATGAATTTACATACCAACAAAATTTTTGATTCTAGGCAAACCACAAGATTTGATGCTCACATTAAAAATTAACAAAATTACCATATTCATTCTAGGATATGTTCATGATTCGATAAAGGTTTAACTAGATCTGTAAGTCAGATCAAATATATGTGAGAATGTCATAGTTGGATGCAAAATGAGGGAGGCATAATTAGTAGTATGAAAAAAGCAATTTAATATTAAGAGGAAATGGCCCCATATCGGAAATAATATATGTACTGCATGGTTTCCTCATCATGCACTGAAATACCAATGTCCATTGTTTATGTGGTACGTTGACTATAAGAAATCATGAAATTAACCACGAAGTACAGGATTCTTTTTTCATAAGAGAAAAACAACAAAATTTATAGCTGTCCTGATTTTAAGTAAATCATAAAATTTGATACCTGTGAAAAATTCATGAAATCACAGTACATATAATTATTATCAAATTCATTTTAGGATATCATGATTTGAAAAAGGTCGATCTATTAAGTGTAACCCCTAGCTATCCTACTTCTTTTCAATTTTCTTATTCTAATTTTCGAAGTGCCAGCTGGACGATTATTGGTATAGTGTAGGTTATAGTGAAATGTATTTATGTACATGTATGTACTCATGTAAATGACCCTTGAACCTGGTCTGTCCTATACCTGACCCTTGACCTGGAACTCCAGTTCACTTATCCTTGTCCACCTATCTGTCAGCAGTCGGCCTCATACCCTAAACCAGTGAAGATGTTTCCTGTCCTTTATGATGTTGTATATGTCCTTTGTTGAAGCCTTGCCACGTGTAAGGTAGGGCATTATTTCTAATTGCCTCATGTTTACAATTATATCATGTAATACCTCGGTTACATAATAGTAGGAATTACAGTGTAGATACTTTGCATAATTGTCAGTATCTATATATAACTAAGATTCTCAATTCAATTGACCGGCATGTATAGATACGAACTTTATACAATATATGATCTTCTTGTATCACGTATTTTTTAATGAAAGTAAATAATGGTTACAATCTTGATAAGTAACATTAAAAAGGAAGTGATGACAAGATGATGCTGTTCTGATAGAGTACCTGTGATTCCGGTAAGACAACAGAGTAAATTAGGGGTCATCCATAATTGTCAACCATTTTCCAAAGTGTGCAAAAAGCACACTTTTTGAAACCCCCCACCCCCCTCAAAAAGTGTACATCAACCATTTTCAAATTCCCAACAAGAAGATCGACAATCAAGTTTATGAGCAATTTAGTTCAAACAATGAGTTCTTTAATATTGGTACCCCTATTTCTTGTTATATATGAATGATATAATGTTTATAAATGTGCAAATTTTGTGTACAATAAGATTTTTGTTTTTATAGAGAAAAATAAATATGTCTCTGTCTTATATCTTGTGGTTTTTTTTTGGTTTTTTTATACAGGCATTACACTTTTGTAACATGACCAATACTTTTATGTTTTTATAGCCAATAGGTCTATATACGATAAAATAAAACCGAACTCTGCGGATACAAAATAAATCCGAAAGAGAAAAAAAGAGTGTACGGTAAAATTGTCGATTTTTTATCCCCTCCCCCTGAGCGTGCTTTTGCACACTTTGGAAAATGGTTGACAATTATGGATGACCCCTTACATAATTTTATTCAATTTGATTTCACTATATATTTACTTATACCGTATAAATGGAATTTTTAGCGAGACAAAAATTTAGCGATTTTCCCATAAAAATGGGAATATATATTTAGCTAGTCTTTGAGCTAATCTTAGCAACTTTATGATTCCAAGAAAGATAACTATTACTTTTGATACGGAATAAATTGTTAGCACTTTATATAATTTTTTAGCAATCTCAACACCCTTGCTAATAATGCCAAAATAAAATTCCCACTAAAGATTCTGCTTAAACGATAACTTACAGAAAACCTTTCCTCATCCAGTACTACTGGTGTTTGTTACATTAGAACTGACATTTACCAACGTTTTGTCTGTAAAAAGAGCTTCATTCTCATTATGTACTGTGATATGTATCAGTGACCATTAGTTACTTTAAATGGAACAGCCAATGCATCCTATGACCTTGACGATGCTAATGACTATATGCGGATAGGTGGTCCTAAAAAACCAGATTGAACTAGTTTGCAACAAACATGTATTCATTGTCTATGATGAAAGCAACATCCATTTCAAACGACATACAAGAGAAAAGATACAGTGAATGTAAATATTATGGTTTTGAGCGAATAAAACGAATGAACAGACAGTTAGATAGGATGCAGACAAACTTTGAAACGAACTGCTTCATTAAGTCTTCAGCTCAGGTGAGCCCAAACACATCAAACGCAGAAAGTGACTATTGCAATTAGATATAGAAGGTTTGGGGTACATAAACCCAGAGGCATGACATTTAATGGTAATCTCAGTGAGATTTAATCATGAGTTACATGTACTTTAATTCATTATCATAAAATTGTTCACCTAGTCGTGGGAAAAAATACAGAATAGTAATTTCTCAATAGTGAGGGCAGAAGTCAGGTAATTGCATGCCTTTTTCCTCTGACCTGTAGATTCAGGCAGTGATAGTTTAACTGTTTTGATTTTCTCTGTGATGTAGAAATCAAATTGCAAGTCTGATACAAGAAATAGCTTATTAAATGCAAGGCCACCTTGAATAAATCATACATTTAATATCAATTGCGCACATAGGTTTTGGTGAATTCAACATTTGTAATCCAAACAAGAGGCCCATGGGCCACATCGCTCACCTTGGCTCATATTTAAAGATTTTTCCTAGTATATATTCGCATGTAAAACTTTGATCCCTATTGTGGCCCCAACCTACTCCCTGGGGCCATGATTTTTACAAAATTGAATCTGCACTATGTCAGGAAGCCTTCATGTAAATGTAAAATTTTCTGGCCCAGTGATTTTTCAGAGGAAGATTTTTAATGATTTTCCCCAATATACTTGTATGTAAAATTTTGATCCCCTACTGTGGCCCCATCTTACCCCCGGGGACCATGATTTTTACAAATGTGAATCAGCACTAAGTCAGGAAGCTTTTGTGCAAATGTAAACTTCTTTGGCCCAATGGTTCTTAAGGAGAACATTTTTAAAGATTTTTTTTCTATTTATTAGTTATGTAAAACTTTGATCCCCTATTGTGGCCCCATCCAACACCCAGGGGCAATGATTTTAACAAACTTGAATCTGCACTATGTCAGGAAGCTTGTATGTAAATCTCAGCTTTTCTGGCTCAGTGGTTCTTGAGAAGAAGATTTTTCCTATATGTAAAACTTTGATCCCCTATTGTTGCCTCATCTTACCCCCCCCCCCTTGGGGGAGGGCATGATTTTAACAAACATGAATCTCTACTATGTCAGGAAGCTTTCATGTAAATTTCCATTTTCCTGGCCCAGTAGTTTTTGAGAAGATTTTTAAAGATTTTCCCTATATATTTGTATGTAAAACTTTGATCCCCTATTGTGCCCCCATCCTAGTGCTATGGGGCCATGATATTAAAAAACTTGAATCTGTACTATGTCAGGAAGCTTTCATGTAAATCTCAGCTTTTCTGGCTAAGTGGTTCTTGAGAAGAAGATTTTTAAAGATTTTCCCTATATATTTATATGTAAAACTTTGATCCCCTATTGTGGCCCCATCCTACCCCCGAGGGCCATGATTTTTACTAACTTGAATCTGCATTATGTAAGGAAGCTGTCATGTAAATTTCAGCTCTTCTGGTGGAGTGGTTCTTGAGAAGAAGATTTTTAAATGACCTCACCCTATTTTTGCATTTTTTGTGATTATCTTCCCCTTTGAAAGGGGCATGGCCCTTTATTTGAAAAAAAACTTGAAAGCCCTTCATCCAAGAATGCTTTTGGCCAAGTTTGGTTATAATTGGCCCAGTGGTTCTGGAGAAGAAGTCAAAAATGTAAAAAGTTTACAGACAGACGATGGGCAACAGGCGATCAGAAAAACTCACTTGAGCTTTCAGCTCAGGTGAGCTAAAAAGTGTTACATAAGTGAATAATCTACTCCCTAAAAAACATATTGATTAGCAAACCAAAAACAACAAACAATAATTTTTCACTGCAATGTAAATATGTATATAGATTTAGCACTAGACTTTTCATACATCTTTACTATCATTAGCCTACTTATGTAAATCTGGTTTGGTTGTGTTGAGGAAGGGACAAATCTACTTGTTTGTGTTGTTGGTCATTCTAGGCTTTATTATATATAAAATCCAGAGAGAGACAGAGAAAGAGGGAGAGATGTACATGTATATACATTTATAATGGTTATTATTACAGCATAGCAATAAATTTATTGGGTTTTTGCATGAGGGTTTTCAGAGTGAAAATTAAAAATGTCAGTCTGGGTGGGGTTAAGGAAAATAACTCCTGATAAAATTTTATTTTCTTGGTCTCCAAGTGACCTACACTACCTTAGAGTCGGCCATTTTTAGTGGTGTGTTGCTACTGTAGGCACTCTTACTGAAGGCGATCCCAGCCACGCCATCCTTCATAGCGCTACAATGGAAGGTCAAGGTTAAATGTCAAGGTTAAATATCAAAGTCAAATGTAACAAACAGGTAGCTCCTATCCGTCAAACAAATAATAAACCATTAAAGCACTTCAGCCTTCAAGATATGTATCGGACCAGGGCTGTTTTCTGTATAGCTAGGTTTATGACTTAATTGCTATATATATATATATATTTAACTTGATGTGTCAATATGATACGAATGTCTCCAATGACCTACAAGTTTTGAAATATTTGAAAGTCCAGGGATGTAAAAATAACACTAGGTGCGGATAAAACAGACTGAAATAGAATATAATGTATCACATATCCTGCTTATGTATTCTTGAATAAGTTCTGAAGAGACCATGGGCTAGCTAGGTAGACTGTAAAGTACAAAGACAAACTCTGGATGCAGAAAGGAATTCAATCACTGAGTTATTTTATTAATTGAGATTTTATATAGAATATTGCATTTATTCAAGGTACAAAAACCTTGAGTTGACAATATAATGTCATTTTGTATGAATTAGATTAAAAAATGACAATATTTGCAAACTGTTCATTTGACACATTTTGTAACAATTTAAAATAAAAATCCATTTGTTCATTTTGTCAATGTCATTTGTTCATTTTATTTAAGTATACATATAAATTCCAATGATTTTTTTAACACGACTTTGATATCTTTTAAGTCTAAGGGCAATGACCCTACCAGGTAAAAGGAGGTCAGTAAACAGGCAAGAGGGTGAAACTTAATCTGGGATTTAATGTAATAAAACTACAAGTACATGTACACACTGTCATGTTCAGTTCATTATCGTAACAAGCACAATTTAATACATAAAAGTCTGGAAATAATATAATTTTTTCAAGGCAATAATTTAAAAAAAAAAAAATGTGTTGATCAACATGAAACTCGAACTTTGTGTCATTGATATATTGAGATAACGCTGTCTACAAACACCCCCCCCCCCCCCAAAGTCCAGAAAACTGTAAATTAGAAGTATTCAAAGTTTAAGTGCAGTTATCAGTAACTTCATTAAAAAAAATAGTCAATTGACATGAAACTTGAATTTGATCTTTTAAGTCATCAATATAGAGACATACTGAAAATTAGGTCATTACCCACCAGCACAGCAAACAGAGTCTGGAAAAATTACCAAGAGGAATGACAGAAATATGGACAGAAAAAGTAACACTTTCTGCCCCGAGCTGTTTCATAGCAGGAGGCATAAATATATCTGGAATCTTCCTTTAGTGTACCTTGTTGTTGGTTGTCCATTTTTACTGGAAATTTGAACTGTGGACACAAACCATTGGAGGTACTGATCCTGTGAAAATTAAAACTTGAGTAGTCAATTCTGGCAGCTTAAAATCGAGCAGCGCAGTTCCAGCAGTATATAGGTCTAATTAAAAACAGAGTCATTATTCTACTCCTCTAGGTGAGAAGTTATAATTATCAATCTTAACTGTAGTATATTACATATGTGACAGGTAGGGAGAAAATGTAATAGACCAGACTATAAGATTCGAACAGAGACCCCCTAAATTTCTAGCAACTAAGATATCTGGACATCGGTGCTCGAACTTGTCTGACCACCACACATAAAACTTATCTGGACACCGGTGCTCGAACTCGTCTGGCCATCACACATAAAACTTATAGTCAAAATTGCATCATTAAATTCTCTGTAGTTAGAACTGGTTTGAATTCGATTTTTATAAATTTCTTTGCAAAATTTAAGAAGGTACACACTATATTATGCAGTTTTTTCATGTACTACACTGCTAAAGCAATAAATGTATATTTATTACACAACATATATTTTTATAATTATCCTTACCATATACACCTAACAATTGTACATTTTATAATCATAGACCGACGGAAACACACTACTTACCCTAAGTATGACGATTTTGGCTTCTGGAAGTGAACATTTGGAGTGAGTACATTTAATGAAGATGTGTGGCAGCCAGTAGAATACAAGACGAAGAAGGCCAGCGGTGATGATGATGAAAAACCAAACAATGACTTTTCTGACCAGACTCGGTCGATAACCACTGATTTCCTGTTAGTGTGAATCAATGAAAAAATATCTGTACCACTCAGAATCTACAGAAAACAACACAGTATTAAAAACACATGCAGTTACAGCGAACATTCTTATAATGAATTCACATTTACAGTAAAACACAGTTACAGCGAACATGCTTATAATGAATTCACACTTACAGTAAAACACGGTTACAGCGAACACGCTTATAATGAATTCACATTTACAGTAAAACACAGTTACAGCGAACACACTTATAATGAATTCACATTTACAATAAAACATGGTTACAGCAAACACTCTTATAATGAATTCACACTAACAACGAACTGATTTTTATTCTCTTTAGATATGTAAACAAATTGTAAACTTATTGGATAAATGAATTACACGTATGTTTACAACATATTAAATTTTTTGTTCCCAGTAATGTGCTATAAAGGTGTTTTACTGTATAAAGATTTTAAAATGATGCTCTTTCTTTTCAAGATGTATATGCTAAAACGATTTAAAACACTTAAAAAAATAATTCAACTTATAAACAATTATTCAACAAAGATCATCTCAATAACATCTGTGTCAAGCTGTTGAAATTATCGACTCTGAATCACTGCAACATTAACCTAGCTGCACAAAGGGTCATAATTTGAGAGAGAAACTTCAACTAAAATGCATATCAAACTAGGAAGAACTGTTTTAGCACACTAAAACTGATGTCTCCCCTTCCATTTTTTATAGGTTTTTAAAAACATATTTAGGGATCATCTTTAAAGTGGAAAATTAAGACTTACGGTACATAACATTTGCCTATATACATATGAGCTTCAAACAAGGAACAGTGTTGTGAACATATGATAGTGAATTAATCTTGCCAACATACCAAATATCAAAGGCCTATATCAAAACACAAACAAAAGTTATGATCCGGACCAAAAAATTGGTCCAAAAATTCTATTATTTGACCTTTACATAAAAGGTCAAGGTCAAAGGTCATCAAAAATGGTATGCGACACACTGTCTTAATATCATGGTATACCCACAAACCAAATATCAAAGGCCTATGTGAAAAGACAAAAAAGTTATGGCCCGGACAAACTTAATTTGTATGTTGATCGAAGAACAAGAAGAAACAATATGTCCCCGTTCTGGGAAGGGAGACATAATTACCAATCTACATGCATAATTAGAGTCAATTATACTAAATTTACATAGCTTTCATCAAGACCCTCCCAATCCCCTTAAAACTAAATATGATATGATAATGTTGATACAAATTGATTAGTTCAGACTTAACAGTTCAGGTATTAATAACAATTTAGATACCTTTTCTAATGTTTATTCAGAAATGAAAGTGTACATGTAATATTTAAAGGTAACTATGAATGTATCATTAAAAGACTTAATCTGTGTTCCAAGCAAATTGTATAATCAAAACTTACAGATTTTGATCCCTCCTTGAATTTAGATTTTTAGATCTTCTGTTTGTTTTATACAGTCATGTGTCTTATAGTTATAGTTACATGTATGTAATACTAATAATTTATGTTGGCCAAAAGCTCTGCAGTCTGCTATGTTTTCCCATGTTGTGCAACATTCACCAACTAAAAATAAAGTTTTATCTTATCTTTCTCGTTTAAAAGGCTAGACTAAGATTTTTATTACACTCTACTTATGTATACTATTCCATTCCATCATTGTTTCTATAAACTTGACCCACTGCGACAAAGACTGAGTGAAGACAGTAGGTCAATGCTTGATCGGCAATGCTTAAAGTCTTAATTAACACATTATGGCCTTGTTGTTCTTGAGAAGAATTTTCATTAACATTTTTATAAAAAAATTCTGTATTGTGATTCCACCTTGCTAAAGATCTGCATGCAATTAATTAGGTCCATGTCCTTTTTTTTTTTTTTTTTTTTTATATATCTTCATTTTATATCAGTGACCTTGATCATATGATCTTCAGTGATTATCACATGACCTTGTGTGATGCTCACATGACCTTGGGTGATGATCATGCAACCTTTGTGTCAATCATGTGCATCTCTATATAATTCCTCTCAAAATTCTGCCCCAAACACGCAAGAATATCATGGTTACACAGACAGAAAGACAGGGTGATTCTTATAATCCCAAACTTTCCTTGCTATTGTTATTTAATTTTATAAAGGGCAGAGAGTATATGATCCTCTTGTTGAGTATATTCAAGGTATTGGTCATAATGATCGAATTTGGTGTAAATTTGGTCCAATAGTTCCATTGATAAGACCAAAAAATGTGAAAACTTACAGACAAGTTGAGATGGCCCACAACGAACATCACTTCCTCCTGATGTGACCTAGTTTAGTACCACATCAACTATACAAAATCTTTTTCTCAGAGTATATGAGTTCCAAACTCTTACCATTTGATCCTCCTGTCCTGGGTTGACATACTGGAAGCCCGCCTTCATAGGAGGAGGGCCCGAGAGCCCCACCTTCACCTTCACCTCCTCTGTAAAATACAAATTCCTTAATCAATCATTAGCTTTATATACTTCAATCTTTACAATACATTGTACTTTGGTTTCACCATTTTTTGTGGGTATTTGAATTTCTTAAGATTTGTCAAAAAGTAAAATTGATGAAACTAAGATATGCCTAATTTCATATATGTACATGTATTGTAGTTTGAATTCTTGCTGTATAAAACTATTGACCTCCAACTACATGTATGAGATCTGAGTTTGACTAGTTAAGACTAGTAATTTGATGGTCATGCATATCATCTATGAGATTATGAACTACAATCCCTCACACCAGCATACTTCATGAAGGACATTAATTAGAAAAGTATGTGTCAGTGTGAGGCATTGCATTTCATACCCTTTAGGTATATTTCAAAAATTACCTGGGTAGATTCATATTTTTTATATTTAATAAATATAGTTATGTCCCAGCAGTTAATTTAGAATATATCAGGCATATACTATATCAATAAAATTCATACACAGGTACAATGCTCAAAGCTGCACAGCATATTCATGAGGAAACAGCTATCATGACAGTTTGTAAAGATGTCAAAGGTATTTGCTGTTTTGACTCAATATGTTCTCTACTGGGTGTAATATGATGGGTTAAAAATCAGGACAAAATCTTAAAATTTCATTCAGGTTATTTAAAGTCTGGTTCCTGACCATGATCTATACAAAATTTAAACAGGTAAGCAGCAGCTAGTTGTCGTGTATACCTATAAACTAACACAGTACATCAGGTGTGTGGAGAGACAGAAATTCACCTTCTAAATAATTCTTCATGAATTAAAGCCAATTCACTCTGACATTTTGAAAATAATAGACCTAAAACAAAGAAAACATCTAAGGCTTATACTGCAAACATGGAAATTTATGCAACAGGGTTAAATACACATTACAAGATTTTCACATAATACCCCCACACATGATGTAATTCCTTGATTAAAGATACTGACATCATGTAATTTAAACCGCTACACCTGTATATGGTTTGCAAAGGATATATGTGATATCAACATGAGGAAATATGCACATTAAATGCTTGTTATTGTGATATCCCATTTTCTTAGAATGCTCAGACAGTGCTTGTCTGTCAGAAAACTGAAACAGCTAGCCAAGGAATACAGTAATTTCTACTGAGTCTGATTGGTTTGACTGCCGATTGATTGCTAATTTCTAGTCTGATTGGTTTGACTGCCATGATTGCTAATTTCTACAGAATGATTGGTTGGGATGCCATTGTCATGCTAATGTTATATGATTTAGTGTAGCATTGTAAATTTAACTTGTCAAATAAACCACACATTTCAAGTTTTTCAAAGTAAATTTAACTCATCTTGGAATTTAAAAAAAATCATCTTCTTAACAGTCTATTGGTTAAATTTTTGACAAACTTGCACATACGCAACACAATATGATGTAGATTTCAATTTTTCAAGGCATCACCCCTGTGTAAAGGCCATAGCCTCAAGGTCATTTCAAAATTGATGATTTTCAGAAACTTATCATTGCATGGCTACATTTTTTGCACTATATATATAATCATCACATTTCACATAAATCATTCTTTGTGACAAGACTTGACTTCTGTATGTTACTGTGACTTGACCTCTGTATTACGATGACATTGACCTTTAAAATACCTTCAGTCTTCTTTTTTTGCAAATAACATTTTAGTTTCCTCTCTGGTAGAACTTAAACATTTCATTTGTGTATTCTCTTTAAAAGCCCTGTATTCTAATGGTACAAAAGTATTTGACTTTGCAACCTTGATGTTGACCTTTGATTTACTTAATTGGCCATGACTTTTGAGATGCAAGCAACAGTCCATTCAAATTTAATTCGATAGCACAGATAAAGATAGCTGACGTTTTAATGGACTAAAATTATTGACTTTTACATGACCTTTACGCTTAACCTACTTTCCAAAAAATAGTAATTTGCTTGTAAACCTGTACAACAAATTTCATCAGGTATTTCTAGGCCCATGAACTGTTTGCTTTCTTTAATTTTAGTCATTTGTTTCATAATTTTTATCTTCATAATAATATTTTAGCTTTAATTAAAATTCTTTAGTAGATATGTTGAATTAGTCATGGTAAATATGAATAGTTATAGCAGTCTAATAAACTGTTTCTGTTTACTGACTATAATTAAAATGTTTTAAAGTAGAAACTTTATATGAATTTCTTCTTATGTACTCATGCATGTTTTGTGTAAAAAAAATTTTGTTACCAAGGTGTTAAAGATCTGTTACCACACATCAATCATCTATGTTGTTGCATTTATGATAATGTGAAAAGGTTGTACATGTATGTACAATGAAACAATGGTAGAGATTTTCATTTCTGTACATCAAAAATTACCACTGTTAGCAGACGCTATTTATAAGCTCGCCCTGGCCCTGTAACATTTAGTAAACATCAAATTGTTTGGAAGAATGTGAAAACTTACTTTCTTTAGCCATATATGCCCTCACAATATGATCTACCTGTGAACTTTAATTAAGCTTGGCATGTCTCTATCAGGTATTCATACTAGCAGGTAGTACTGCTTGAATGAACACAAATACTGGTCTCCTACACTTCTTCATGATCATGTGTACATGTTGTTGGGAAGTGTTTGCATTCACAAGGTCATGAACCAAGTCATCTTTACCAAACAGTACCCAACAAATTATAATATATTACATTTTTTTTTTTACACCTTTGTTTAATATGCTTCAAATATGTCAATCATTACTGAGGCTCACCTGAATGAAATTCAGTCAAATCATATGACAACTAAGTCATGAATGACTAAAATTAGTAATTATAATAAATGTATCCCAACAGATTTGTACACTGTCTTGCCTGACATTTTTAGGCAAATCTAGGTTCATGACAGCCCAAGACTGGAAACCCAAACGAAGCAAAGAAGACTGAAGGAAACATGGAGAAGAACTGTGGAAAGAGAGGAAAGAACTGGGATTCAGGTAGTAGGATGAGGAAAGCCAAAGACAGAACAGAGTGGTGAGAAACTATTCATGGGACCCAGTTCATGGAACTGAAAATGAGGTTCTGATAATAATGGAAAGAATGGCAAACATTTACATTCATCAATGTTTGTCAATAAGAAAACTCTGTTTCATTGAATATAAGTCACCTTTCATCTTAAAATAAATGCTTATACTCATAAAAAACAAGAGGCCCCTGGGCCACATTGCTCACTGAGTAACATTGACGGGGCCTGCTGTTGTGATTTTTAAAAGAAATGTTGTCACTCTTTAATCCCTGAAAATTTTTGGCCCCATATTGTGCCCTCAACCTAGCCCTAAAGGATCATGACATAACTAACAAGAGGCCCATGGGCCACATCACTCACCTGAGTCACTTTGGCCCATATTCAACATTTTTTTTTACCTACATATTCACATATAAAACTTTGATCACAATTGTGGCCCCAACCCATCCCTGGGGGCCATGTTTTTTACAAACTTGAATCGATCTGCACTATGTCTGGAAGCTTTTATGTAAATTTGAACTTTTCCAGCCCAGTGGTTCTTGAGAAGATTTTTAAAGATTTTCCCTATATATTTGCATGTAAATATTTTATTCTCTATTGTGGCCCCAACGTACTCCAGGGAGCCATGATTTTTACAAAATATCTGGAAGCTTTTACAAAAATGTAAACTTTTCTGGCCCAGTGGTTCTTAAGAAGATTTTTAAAGATGTAAAACTTTGAACCCCTATTGTGGCCCCATTCCTACCCCCCAGGCCATGATTTTAACAAACTTGAATCTGCACTACTTAGCATATCAGGAAGCTTTCATGTAAAATTCTGGTCTTTTTTAATGATCCCACCCTATTTTTGCATTTTCGTGATTTATCTCCCCTTTGGAAGAGCATGGGCCTTCATTTAAACAATTTGAATCCCCCCCCCCCCCCCCCCCCTTCACCGATGAATGATTTGTACAAAGTTTAACTGAAATTGGACCATTCTTCTGGAGAAGATGAAAATGGTAAAAGTTTATGTATGGATGGACATGCAGAAAGAATAGTTCACTTGAGCTTTCAGCTCAGGTAGCTCAGGTGAGTTAAAAAACCAAGCTGTGTCAAAATACAAATAATACCGATGTGCACTTACTCAAATGGTTTATTAGCGAGACACATATTTAGCAATTTTTCCATAAATCATGGGTATATTTAGCGAGAGCTAATTTTAGCAACTTTAGAATTCCAAGAAAGATCGCTATTACCTCTGATATGGAATAAATATTAGTGACATTCAATTTCAATTGTTTGGTACAGTCATGCAGAGGTTATGCACTAGGCCTATTCAAGGTTTCAGCTTTTTAAATTATTATAGGAGGAATACTACATCGTCATTATGGCCGACTTCCTTTGAAAAACACAAATATCAGCAATATACATTCCTTCTAAATCGAATTGCCTTAGCTGGGTAGCTCAATTATGTGTCAATTGCTGATCTGTAGTTCAAGTTTAAGATTTTATTCCTCCTTAAGGTATTCAAAGTATAAAAAAAGGATATTGTACCAATTTTGAAGGATTTGAATCAAAATATATTGTTAAATAATGATGAAAGTGAAGTAGATGAAATTCACATGACTGGTAAATGATTAGCTGACCTTTTTGCACGTTTAAAGACATTTTTGAAGTTATCAGTGCCCTGTGCAAAAATAAGAAAAATCAAATTTTCTAAAAATGTGAGGTAAAAGATTATTTTTATATAGAGAAAGTGTATGCAACTTTCTACTTCAGATATTTACTTTGATCAGTTGAACAAACTTTACAGCCACTGTAACAGAGCTGTCCCTTAATTCATTCCACCATCTTGTCAACTTATCTAATTACAAACTGCCTTTGAATCTTACCTGCCATTGTGTCTCATAAGAATCTTCATACACAATCACATCCACATAAAACAATCTCCACACCATCAGAGACCCCCCTTTGTGGTCTAGGTTCTGTCCAACTAACACTTCTATGAACCATAAACCCCTCAAATAGGAAATAAAATGTTAGTATGACAGACTGAAAAATCAAGACCAAGGTAGGTATA
The DNA here is from genome assembly GCF_947568905.1 of Ostrea edulis. Taxonomy (NCBI): domain Eukaryota; kingdom Metazoa; phylum Mollusca; class Bivalvia; order Ostreida; family Ostreidae; genus Ostrea; species Ostrea edulis. The sequence goes on from NC_079164.1 coordinate 36,210,176, forward strand.
TCCCAAGTGGAGGAGATAACCACCCTGGCAGTAATTTCATGCTGGGAGATAACAGTTATCTATCTATGCTTATTGTTTATTGCCCTACTGTATATCAAGATAGGTTGATAAAATGATCTAATTAGGTTCTATAACTCTTGATTTCTATCCAATTCAGGTTTATATTAAGACATTAGGTAACTATTTGTTCGACAGTTTGAGGGCTGATGCAAGTCCTTAGAGTCCTTTACCTGCAGTGTATAAGTGTGTTCCGAGACAGGTGACCCACAATTCTACAGGTGTCCCACAAGTCTACAGGTGGCCCATGTTAATTGGACAGAAATGCCTAGGATGAAGTTGGTCTCCATGTCTGTGATAGGCTTGTGTACTAAAGACCAAAAGTTTAACCTGGATAATGTTCCACAGAAAAACAACCACTTCCCATATAATTGACCTTAAAATCATGAAGTTTTTATTGCTGGGAAGTTTTGTATATATTGGTATTCAATTAATGTTATAAAATTAAGCATAAGAGAAGGCAATCTCTACAAAAGTTAATTCCCTTGTCAGAATGTCTTTCACACAGACCATCAAGTTACTTCCCTTTTCAAAATGTCTCTCACACAGACCATCAAGTATTTGTGAAACATCATTCACCTAGTCATTGACAAGTTCTATGGTCGCTTTGTCTACTGACCTTGATATAGACTTTAACACTTTCAACTTGTCCTTTCAGTTCATCAAATTCTTGTATAAATCTTCCCAAGTTTTATATTTAAAATTGCATTATATAGCTAGAAATGGTCAAACAGACAGACAGATCAAATATGAATTGTACATAAATATTTTCCTCTTCTCCTCATTCTTTGATCTTCTTATCTATCTATCTTCAATTAGCAAATTGTAATTTTCTGAAAGCTCTTAAAGGACATAGAGTAACCCCCCCCCCCCCCCCCCCCCCCCCTGTTAGAAGGAATTCAGTCAAAAGAGACTCCCAAAAAGTGCTAGTACACATGACAATAACTCTGTAACCAGTAACAATATCTAATTTGTACATCCTCTGTCAACACCCAAAACTGCATTCTCTTCGGTGATATATCATTTTAAAAGATTATCAAACAAACAGGAACTTCAAATTTCAGTCTGTATTAATCAACATTTTTGTACATACTACATTCTGTAACTGGTTTAGCAAGCACTGTATCGTTTATAATAGAAAGCAATACGTCAACAAAATTACTACAATAAGATGATGAATAAGTATAGAAAGGATACAGAGAGGGTATACAATAACCTAGTCTTTAAAACAGTCCAAATTAAAACTGACACCATCACAAAATGTCACAATGCAGATTATCATAACCACATTTCTAGCCTGTTCCATTTAGAAATTTATAGATTACTGTAGAAATACCGACTGTGTAGGAAAGCAGTATTATAATTCAAACAAAGTACATGTAGTATTTCCATCAAGGTTGCCTAATCTTTTCTTAGTGTAGATCAAATAGGCATTTCTCACCAAAAAGCAAACCTGTTTCCTAAGCTGTGGATGTTAACGTTTATAAAATCAAATTTCTGTATTTATTTTCATATAGAGTTTCCTATAATAAACACCCGACTCTACATCCGTACAGAAAGAGGGACAACTCTTGTACAGTTTCTAAATTTCTCCACATGAGGTAAATTGCATACAATGGAATTCATAATAAACTTGGATACAACAATGTATATATTCTGTAAATATGAATAAGCTTAGCTAATAAAAAGTATGACAAAAAACACCAGTCCTTAGTTATCCAACAAAACAAATTTACACTTTTACCAAAAAAAAAATAAATAAAATAAAATAAATAAAAATGGATGAACCTGTGTATGCATTGATTTTAGTGTATCAGAAGCACTGCACAGAATATAATAACAAAATTCTGGAATTTTCTAAGCATATACCGAACAATAAAATATCACATGTAAAGTATCAAATTAATTTAAAACATAATAAAAATGCTCATCAATCTAAATATTAGGGAGTAAACTTCCTGTTAATGTTTAAGATCATAATTGATCAGGTCGTATTTGCAGATGCATACACATGACACTATGGGCTGGTACTAAAGTCAGGACTAGAATACGCCAATTTCTGTTTTGCATGAAATATAATGCTGATACAAAAGTAAAATAATTATTACCAAAACCATAATTATTTTAGATATTGTATAAAATATGAAAGAAACAGACAAAACACACAAACTCATGATCATGTTTTATCACATCTTATCATAAAAGGGATACACAGCGACTATAAAAATACAAAGTTTGATCTTCAACAATACTGACAAGTCACAAGTTCTACAATCATCAGATCCAACAGTTGTGTAAACATTCAATTACTATTTGGTCTAATAAGATTTTTACAAATGCTGAAAAAGAAGAGCTGAACAAAGGAAAATAAATGCACATAATTTACAATCAGATTCTGATACTTTATTTGGTTAATTTAAGCATCAACCAAGAATTGGACGAAAAACTGAGTCAATGCACATAGAGCTTAATGAATTAGTTTTAATTCAAACTTTTGGATGATATCCTGATCAACCAAAAAAACCATGTCAGAGTCATTTTGTCTCATTCAATTCTCAAAACCAGAAATCTAAATAAAAATGTTACGTACTTCATTCTGTTGTGTGATGTCATAAATTTCAAAACCTTACTTACAAACAGTAGCGCGACACTATGACAGTAAGTTTTCGGTTGATACAAGTAGACATATCAACAAAAATTTAAATTAATTAGAATTACCATGTCGTCTTTCATCTACCAAAAATTGAATGATTACGACTTCTGGCAAATATTGACACACAAGTTCAGTGCAATAATAAAGTCTATTCATCGTTGCTTAAACACATGAGTGGTGCCGTTGAAGTATTTACTAGCGCGAACTACTGAGTAAGGACATGGTACAAGTATAAAAATAATATTGTCACCAACAATTTCATTGCATAGATTAATCTGAACAATTGATGAAAATTACAATTTTTTCTAGTGGAAATAAATTTGAAGAACAATAAATGTGCTTGAATACAATATCAATACATTATGACACAGAGTACAGCTTTAAGCTTGATAATTCATCCCAGCTCATAATTCTGTGGCCATTTTGGTTGACATAGCTTGAATTCGCTTGGCATTGCAGTTTTTGCACAAAATGTGTTCATCTAGTGGATAACAGCCTCGACCTTCAGCCTCGGATGACAGAAGCAGTCCACAATCCTGAAATAATTAATATCATAAAAACTAAAGGGAATGCACAAAAAATACAAGTACATTTTAATCTGCTCTTCAAACAACACCAAAAAGACAGGTGTTCCCGACACATGTGACCTGAATGTCCTGCAATGACATCACTAATCAAGGTGCATCACAAATGACTCCCTCTCAAGGAATATTATATACATGCTAAACATTAGAGTGTGACAAAATCTAAATTCAAATAGTTCAAATAGTTGGGGGGGGGGGGGGGGGGGGGGGGACGACTCCCACAAGTTTCTGTCATCTGACATCGATTACACTTTAGTGGAAAAAGAAAACAGACAAGCAACTGTTAAAGACCACATAATACAGTGGAGCCTCGGTAATCCGGACGCCATTAATCCAGACGCTTCACCTTCTGGACGATTTTTCTTGGGAACGGAATTTTTATACGTTATTTTGCATCATTAATCCGGAAATTCGAGTTCCAGATCCGGACAGTCATTTTTTACTACAAAACGTTAAAGGGGTCGAAAATTGTATCGTTAATCCAGACGGTAATTTTTTTGAGGGAAGGTTCTGTGTCGGACAATTTTAGCAAGGCGTAAATTATAAAGAAAACAAGCCAAACTGTCAACACCTCCCTTTAATTAGGTGGTGTGTGATGATATGTCAGTTAGATAGCATGTGCCGATCAATACACTGCATTGCCAATTTTTGCACACAAGATCTGTAGTGTTGAATTTTGTAAATAAATCTGTATATATAGCATATCATTTTATAGTCTTGATCAATAGCCTAATAGTATTCTAAAATAAATTAAAGATCATGCCGTAATGATTTTGTTTGAATTGCTACACATATCAGTTGCATTGAATCGTAAATTAATATTGGCTTATTCAAATCTAAAGAGTAGATTATATTTCTAGATTCTGGATTTTATACTGTTGATTGGCGTGAAATACACATGTATGTTCATGCACATGTGTATTTAGTAAGTTTTTAATGTTTAGAATGTCACACATGTAGAATGTACCTGTGTACGATTGATTCTTGTTACGATGTTGTAGAGCGAATAACTTTCCTTAAATTTTGTATCTACCAATAATGTTGGTTTCACCCGAGTTTTGTTCCGTTATTATCATATCATGATAGGTACGCGTGGCTAGATCAAAGCAGCAGTAGTAGGTCTTAATATTACGAGCTTAAACTATTTTCTTCCCCCGATATTGGCTTGGATAATATAGAAGAAATATAAACTCTGACAGATGAAATTTTGGTTAAAGAATGTTGTCAACTGATATGATAAACATGAAATTCTTAAATCAACTTTTGACGATGAAGATTGTTTTAACAGACCGCTGAACCCGTTAATTGCGACAGATGGAAATGACCGACCTCTTTAAGAAGTAAAAGTGTGATGAAATGTTTGAAGTGTAAATGATTAAGTTAGTTACTAAATAAATGATTTATTTATCTATAGTTACATGTAGTGCTTCATTATTTGTTTTAGTGCATACGGTACAGTTTTGTATATTTATTTGTAGTGGTAATATACATGTACAATGTAAGCATAGGCAAATACACAGCACACATGTATATTTCAAGTTTAGGGCTTTGAAATGCGTGTAAACATTAACATTATTATAATTCATTTACTAATACAAATGGTTAATCCAATGGCAGAATGTGTTTAATTCATTACCTATCAATAAAGTAAGCATATTATGTAAGATAGAAAATATACGATTCAGTTATCCGGACGCTTCATTTATCTGGACGATTTTGCTGGGAACCAAAGTGTCCGGATTAACGAGGCTCCACTGTATTACATTTTAATGAACATTTAATAGCTTTAATGTACACTTTCATTTGTGAATAAACAGTAGAAAGGTTTACAGTGTTATCTATACTCGTATGTTTTTACTTGTCAATCGATTAGTTTCAACATTCATCATATTAAGTTTTAAGGGGGGGGGGGGGGGGGGTGTGTGTGTGTGTGCCTTGGTGAAGACTGTGAATATGGTTTTTTGTCAGACATTCAACTTTTGATCTCGCCCCTAAGGCCAATTCAACTTAATTGATAGATTATTATCCCCACCCGAAATTTTTTTATTTTGCGGAGCTTGCGATTTCCGGAAAATTTTCATGTCAGACTCCGGTATTTACATTTCTTGTTTACATATCCGGTATGGCACTGTGAAAAGCCACGTGAAGAAAATATATCATATTATGGTTTTCTTAATTTCTTGCCTTCTTACAGGTGTAAATGAAAGGAAAGGATTAATGTGCTTCATATCTTGAAGAAGTTTGATATCTTTCTGTGTTTGAAATTAAAGCTTAACCTGGAATTCATCTGTGAAATAAGCACAGATCCATCTGGCATTAAATGATGCACTACTCGTTTGTCATTAATATAATTCTCAGAAAATAAAAATTAAAAAATAAAATCCTCCCACCCACCCCATACTTTTAGGTGACCCTGGATGATAATCTACTAATTAAGTTGAATTGGCCTAAATCTTGCTGTATAAAGCAAAATGCTGCAGTGTGTATGGCGTTAACATAGACTTTAAACCTTCCTGGAGTTGTATATTTCATATGTCTGAATAGAGTGTGTTTCTATTCTGTACAACAAATCGTACGAAACTTTCTCTCTCAATCAGAGATCTAGACGCTGGGCGATCTATTTATGATTCACAGAAGAGGTTACAAGGTCAGCTGATTTCCTGTCAAAACAAATGAAATCTTAAACTCAACCTCAAGAGGCTCAAAAGTTCAAAAGTTACTGACAAAATTCAATTAGTCAAAATCAACCATTCAGGTCACATGATCAGTAGTAACAATATGCACAGAAAAGTTCTTGTTACAAGGCAATAATGATTCTAAATATAAATCAAACTTTACTGGATTTTGAAGAGACCTAGAGACCACACTCTTTACTTTGGGGTGATGCCTTGCACTTAATACTTTGTATTACTATGTGCAAGTAGAAATGGTTCTACCTACACTGTACTACTCTTTTTTAATCTGGGACTTTCCCCTTCATTTAGGAGAACGTTAAAGTCCTTTGGCTAAAAAATACTTTGGGCCAAATTAGAATAAAATTGGCTAAAGGATTTCCAAGATATAACCCACATTCAAAATAGTTCAACCTCATCCCTCACCACTCTCATTTCACTGTAATCATTCTATTGATCACCCCATCCCCTATAAATGCCTCCTGGGACTTTTTTCAACTGTCAAAAAATTAAGAGCATCCCCCCCCCCTTTTTGAATACAGTTTGACATACTTTATACCAGTAATAGCTACTATATCTTTGTGTATTTACTATGTTTTGATGATTTGAAATAATAAATCAATGCATAAGACCTGAGTGGATTTTATTATCATAAAGGAAAGTATAACAATTATATAAACTCACTTTGAATTTTATATCTATTTAAGCATTTCTCAAAATCAAAATGTCACTGAAAATGTATCAAAACAAAGTTCTAAATACCCCCCCCCCCTCCCCATTCCAATTTCCTAAACACCTTGGGCGTTCAATAAGATGAATACAGTTAATGAGTTTCGATTAAAAACAAGGTTCAGGAAACAAGATTAATGGTTACGTACTTCACATCTGTAGCATTGAACATGGAAACTTTTATCCATGGCAACCACCCTAACAGTTTCCTCTTGACCGTGCTCAGGCATGATGGGATTTTGACAAACACAACAGCGAGGTGCAAATTTTCTGCAAAAAGAATTTTTTTTTTGATAAGCTTGGAATTTATATTTAAAAATAAACATGACTATTTTGAAAAATGAAAATGACTTGCTTTTCAAAGCTTAGGACATATATTTTAAAATACACCACGACTACATTAAGATGATACCCTTACTTATGAAAATCTTCAATGCAGTGAATTTGGTTGGTAGCATCCACCGTGAATGGTATTCCATCCAGACTCTTGCCACAAACCACACATGTAAAACATGCAGGATGGTACGGCTTGCCGGTGGCTCTCAGCAACTAAAAGATATTAACATAACACCATAACATATCTACAGTCATACAGCACAGGACTTCTCATCATAACCTATCTACATTCAGTCATACAGCACAGGACTGCTCATCATAACCTATCTACAGTCATACAGCACAGAACTGCTCATCATAACCTATCTACAGTCAGTCATACAGCACAGGACTGCTCATCATAACCTATCTACAGTCATACAGCACAGAACTGCTCATCATAACCTATCTACAGTCATACAGCACAGGACTGCTCATCATAACCTATCTACATTGTCATACAGCACAGGACTGCTCATCATTGTATGGGTATTGTATTAATAGAATCCTTCATTAGTACGAATGTGGGATGGGGAAATTCCACTGGGGAGACAAGATTCGCAGTCTAGGATGAAGCTTTGCAGAGTTCAAGAAAGCAAATCTTGTCCTAGAGGTCAAATTCCCCAATCCCACACAAGTAAATAAGGAAACATTTTTTTTTCTCACATTTTACCCAAATTTTACCTAAATTCAGGAGTTTTAAGAAAATTCAAAATTATCAAAATCCTCATTTGCACTTCAATGCAAAACTTAATACGCAAGATCGCGACTACTTTTTCCGTCTTGGTTTTAAATTTTACTTTCCCTTTTCAAAGTCTCGCGAGACCCAGAGTATGCGAGAATTTGGGCATGTTGGTAAATAATACCAGTTCTGCAACTTTTGTCGTGATTGATTCACCTGATTTTAACAATGGTGCACTATCATTGCATTGCAGTAGACTGTAGTAATGATTCAAGAAAGAAACCTAATACTCAGAAATATCCACAAATGATAGATTTTAATGGAAATTAGGTGGATTTTTTCCCACTGCTCTCAGCCAGGAAATTTCCAAAGCTGAGAAGAGCTTGCGTCAAAACATAGCCTAGCTTCACGAGCCAAATTCAGTTCATTTTTCCTGTATCCAGACGTTTCACACACCTTTCATTTAAAAATGCTTTTAATTGTGGAATGCACAGGTTAAATCGTCTTCCGATGCCATGTTTGAATAAACAAAAAATGCCCAAGATCGACACGCTTTTCCGGACTTCTTTACAAGAGAGTTCCGCTAACTTGGTATTTACGATCTTGCGTATTAGACAGGCAAAAAAAAAGCATACCCAAATATGGTTTACAATTTATTTAAATCCAATGTTGTCTACCAGAAAGCTATATCAAATTAAAAAAAAAAAAAATACAAAAAATATTTTACTTTATCGTGTAACGTAAATCATAAAAATATGTGATGCCACAATCAATGACATCACAGCAGTGTGAGACATATAGAATATCACACTCTAATGTTGATCTCGGACCTGGGATTGGCCCCGAGAGTTGATCTTGGCCCGAGCCCTATGGGCTCGGGCCGAGATCACTTGAGGGGCAATCCCAGGTCCGAGATCAACATTAGAGTGTGATATTGTTTATATCATATACCTAAAACACAACAAGTTGATAAACATTTTTTTTAAAATGGGGGTGGTGGTGGTGGTGGGGGGGGGGGGGGTGGTGGTGGTGGTGGGGTGGTGGTGGTGGTATTGACCCAAACATAAATACATGGTATACTATATATACAACGATATTTGACTATTTTATTCCTTCAGTGAGTTTACTTTAATGGTTATGTTTCCAGTACTATTGGCATTGTGAAACATGCTAAAGTCTGGATTTCGTAGCTTTATTCCACTGCTGGTCACAATAATTGGATGATTAATCATGGACACCCCCTCATGTGGTCTAGAATCTGGACTTTTCAATTAACTGAACTGCTTGGCTGAGAAACTCGTCATATCTATCGCTGTGCTGTTCATGTACATGTATATACTATTAAGAAGCCCCTAGGGGCTTGCTAATGAATACTAAAATTGGAAATAAGTGAATTATTTTTATTTCTTTTTTCGGATTTACCAAACTCGCCCGTTTTCATTATTTTGTATAATTTGTAAGAGTTGTAGAACTTTGTTTACGTGGCGTCATCGTATGAACGGGAATGTTTACAGATCTGATGTAATGCTGCTATTTATTTGCTTAGGGAATGTTACCTTATACTGAAGTAAGTTTTTTTTTACCGTTTCCCATTTGTTTAGCATCTATAAGTCGTTGAAAAACGTCGGAAGATATTGGTTCTGCTTTTCTCGTTTTATTGCCAAGTCCTCGGGATTTTAGATTTCAGAAATCGTTTTAAAGCAGTTTTCTACATCAAAATTACCGTAAATTAACATTTTGATCTCCATTAGGACCGGGAATTTCTAAGAATGCTTTAGTATCACCCTCCATAATCCTCTTACTGTTTTCTGTCGCCTAGAACGTTGATTGTTTTTAAATGAAGTTAAACGTGTTATTGTTCTAAATAAACAAGTGTTACTTGGGTTACCCCCCTTTGCTTAGATACTCGCTACAATTTAGCGCTGTTTTTGAAACGTTTTTATTTAATTTTTCTGCTTAAATTAAATTTTGTCGTGGAAGAAAGTATTATATTTGAAAAAAATTGTGTCTAACTTCATTTTTTCATGTAGTTATGTTAGATTTCAAAAGATTAAAGAAGAAATAGTCATTTGAAATTTGAGGGCGAGACAGCCCCTTGACAACGGGCCGAGACAGAGATATCTTGGCCCTTAGGGCGAGGCAGCCCTACTTACTTGCAGCTGTCTCACCCTAGCCAAGATAGGTGTATCAGGGCTGATACACTACTAGGTATATGATATAGAGAAATCTCACATGGGTAAAGTCGACCTAACACTGGTAATAATGTGAGAAAGCCATTTCTCAAATTGCATTTGGCAGGTTTTCCTAAAGCCTGGACTTCATATCTTACATCTGTCACTTGATCCATCCTAATTGGACTCATGTCCTTAATGGTTTATAATTAAATGCCGAACAGTCACTTTCGTAAAATGTCCTTTGTTCCTGTTGATGGTACAAGATTTGTGGTTACCTTTGTGTCTAGTATGAATTTTTAATGGCCTTCCATTACAAAGTTATGGTCCAGACAGGATATGGTTCAGAAGGACAGTACATACAAATGAATGGGCATGGTGATTCCTATGTCACCCCCCTCCCACCACTATTTCCCTCCAAAACCTTGTTTCCATGGAGTATGAAAATCTTTGGAGAGAATGCTCCCCATGGATGTAGTACAAAACGGACAGGAAAATTCTTTTTCAGAGCTACCACCAAGAAATCATTGTATTAGCTCCCCTAGGCTTGAAAATAAAATAAAAAATTTGATTGTTTAAGTGTATGATATAAAATAATGACTTCCAATTATGTCAGTGAACTTGAGGTCAAGTGTACTGAGAGCACACATTAAATTTGAGCAATATATGGTTATGTGCATCATCCGCATCAGCTTCCTTTATGGAAACACTCCAACAATAACACTTCCTGCCTACACTTATGATGAGTATTTGTACTTATTCTCCAACTATAGGCTCTTACTACTGAAGATAGCTTGTGGTAGAGTAAACATTTTAACATTTTCCTGTGATGGTAGACAATCCAAGATTACATTACGCATTCTGCGACAATGGTCACACCAAACAAGGCTGTCCCTACAGTTTTTAGGACAGTCACAATCCCTTTAGATTGGGAAATTTTTTATTCAGATTCAGAAAGTTTTACTTAACATGCATGTACAATAACCCAGGTTTTTGTTTAAATGATAGAGTTTTTCTTTCTGTATTTTGATAATAGGTGATCATTTGAGAAATATATTTTACTAACTTTATCTAAAAGTTGAGAATTAGTAGACTTGTAATTGGGAAATTTTTGCTTATTTTCTAATTAGGAAGGGTCCTTTTATCAGACCCAATAGAGATTGACGACCCTGCCAAAGCAAACCTACCCGATCTGTAATAGGCTTGGAACACACTGAACACTTCTCCAAGGTATTCTGAAGCAAAGAAAGTACAAGGTTACCACTACTCCTGGAAGAAGTTCATTAAAAAACCCATTAATTGAATTTTTCAATAAAATATTTAGTTGTGATTGGAACTTACCACATAACAGTGTTCACAGTAAGGTTTATTATCCATGGAATAGAAAGACTTTCCTCTCAGAAGAGTTCCTAATCAAATTAACAAAGATGATTAATTAATTCAGTTTATTGTTTATATCTATTTGATATTACAAAATACAATGTGTAACAGGTAATTTTTATGTGCTGCTAAATTTTGGGGCTTTAGAAAGTTGTTAAAAATAAAACTTAAAATGGAGATAAATGATTGTATAAAATTTCATACCAGTGAAACGTACACACTAAAAGTAATTACATTTTTCACGTTTTACATTAACTATATCCAACCCCTCTTCTTCAATACCATAATTGAACCGTTTCAAATATGATTTTGAATTCTATTTCACAGATAAAAAAATTGCTTGAATTGTTAAAGGGGCATGGACAAGATTTTTGATCCATTAAAATCAACAGTTTTTTATTATAATAATAAAGATGATTTATAGATAAGTTTATTAAAAATGTTTTTATACAGGAAATGCTTGGCATTTATATAAAATCTGGCTCCCAAAATTGTGTTTGTCAACACACTGAAATCTTGTACAAAGGTGAGGGCACCAAGATTTCTAAAAAGTATGTCAAAAGCATTGAATTTCAAGATTTTGAAATATGTTAATGATAAATCTGTTTAGGGCTGTTCCAGAAATTATCAAATGGGGGGGGGGGGGGGGGGGGGGGGGTCGGGCAGCAAATGATATTTTTTTGTGTGGGTGGTCGTATTTTTTCATATTTTATATGGTCCATGGTTGGACTGTTAAAAAAAATAGTTATTACGGGTAGTGGGTAGTTTCTATTGTTTTATTTTGTGCTAGGGTGTTGAGTTTTCAGAATATCTTTATTGTCGCTCTTGTCGTGTTGGTTACAAAATGTCGGAGGGAAAATTGAAAATGTGCTTTCGAAATGCTGCTTTCGAAATCGGAAATCGGAAGTAACATAGAACTATTCGAGTTGTCGCTCTTTGCAGCGCATAACTTTCCATTACAGCACTCTTCAAATTAGAGGCGCGTTTAGAAGGGTCCCTTTGGACGTGATGGCGGCTAACTCTGTTCTGTACATTATTACAGTTTACAGTGCATCGATTTTCGGAATATTTTGAAACCAATAGGTATTCCGTTTTCTAATAAAAATAGGCAAACCTTAGTTGATTTATACGAGGGTACCGATGCGTTATATTTATCAGTCAGTGTGATGGTGATATAGAGGCCTCCGGGCGCGGGCTCCATTAGAAGACGGACGATTCGTGGAAAAAACATATCCATACCCATTTCATGAAAATAGCATCATTTGGACTCCCAATCTTTCCAACATTCCCGCCTTTGATTGTTAATGTGACATCGTTTCTTCAGAACTACTGTGATACAATGTCGCACAGGCATTACCGCGTCATTGACTAGAATGTTTGTCCCAAAAACCTCACAAGATTTGTACCGTTTTCATTTTTAAAAATATTTTTGTGGTGGGTCTGGTTAGTTTTTTTTTAATTAGATGGGTCATTGTAAAATGAGTTTATCAATTTGATGGGTCATGGGGTAATTTTTCATTTTTTTTTTATGGGTGCTTGGTATATACAAAAGGTGCCTCCCGACCCCCCCATGTATTTATTTCTGGAATAGCCCTTAGGAAGCAAGCACAAAGAAGAAAGAACAGAAATTTTTTGTTGTAAAAGCATTTTTTCTGACCGAATCCCCCAACTTTAGGCCATGCTGAAAGTGGAGTCATGTGACATATGAATGTAAACAAGGCTCATGCCTTGTTTAGAAAATGTCTCAAATACATCTTTGCATCAGTTTTTGAGATTTAGGTATGTTGCTATGTTTTACACAAACGAAGTACTATCATATTATTAATCAGATATCCAAGTCATTTTTTGTACCAAAATCATGTCCATACCCCTCTGAATTTGATAAGCATCTTTTTTCTAACAATTTTGAACCCTCCTAGTATTCCTCCTTAACAAACAGAAGGACACTGTGGTCTGACTACATGGTGGGCACTGATTTCAATTGAAGTCATCCCTCTTGGACCTAAATGTGTACAAATTTTCAACCACAGAAATGACCTTTTATACAGCACATATTGCAGCCACCTCATGCTGGTCGCATCTAAGAACAAACACACAGCACTATACACTGTACAATGTGTATGACATGGCTTTTGCTCAAAACATCCTGAACCTCAGTGCGATTTAAATGCTGTTGGGGAGAATTGATAGTAACTTACCACAGTTGATACAGATGAAACAGGAGATGTGATAGACCTGGTCGTTCGCTGTGCAGCCATTATTTTCTCCTACCACTTTCTGTTGACATTTCACACAAATTCCTACAATTAAATCTTTTCATGAACAATTGTTGCCAAGCACAAAATTACAACATAAATTTAAATTTTTTTTTTAATTAAAAACAAATGTCTCCCCAGCTCCCCAAATTAAAAGTACTTTAAATTACACCCCCTTCCCTTAATATACTCAGGGATGTGGCTGAATTCTTCAGAAATCAGAGGAAATCTGGTCAAAAAGGGAGGAAAACACCTCACCCTACCTGGAAAAATATCATTTTCTGCCACTTTAGATCAAATCCAGAGTGTTTCATTTTTTCGAAAATTGAGCAAATCAGAGGACTTCCTTTGAAAAGAGGAAAA